>NW_004524621.1:13585531-13613617 GCF_000260255.1 Octodon degus | reverse complement strand
ATGAATGTCCATTTTGTATCTGTGTATTCAAAGTGGTTAGGATAGGTATATAGTTGCATTCTCTTAATGAATTGAATGATTTGTTCTAATGGTGTTTGTAAATAGGATCACAAGTCCACTTCTTGTACAGCAATTTATCACTAAGAAGAATATATGCAGAGTATTATTTGTTGAAACTGTACTTCCGATTTGATTTGAAACTATCTCATTGTTATCTGTTTATCAATAAAACTTTGAAAAAAAAATGGAGATGGTTGTAAAATTAAATTAATAATCTGGTGGCAAGTCTGAGAAAACCTACTGGCATAATGAAAGTTACTAAGATTTGCCTCCTAAAAACTTACCCCTTAGCAACTTCAGAATTTTTATACAAATACAAATGATTACCTTTCATTAATTCCAGCTTTGTTCCCACTCAAATTTATTATTGCGTATCTAAAGGAATTGACTAATAGTCACTCACTGCCTATAGTCTCTACTTTGTAGCTATCAGAATGAGCTGTGGTTTCATCAAATGGCATAGAGTTTGTCCAGGAAGATCCCTCATCTGCTGTGGTGCACACCCACCCAAAAGCTGAGGGCAGCTTTTGATGTCACTGGAAAGGAGTATTGAGGTAGAAAAAAGTTAAGTCAGCCAAAACAATCAGTAAGACCTAATTAAGCAACAGTACCTCTTTGTTCAGCATAATTTTTTAAGCTCTCTGAAATCTGAGCCAAGAAAATCAGAAAGTGACAGGCTAGTTAATTGTTTTTGAAAATACTCTTAATTGTTTGTGACATGTTCAGATGGATTCTGTTTTGTTCTGTTTTTGTTTTGATGTTTTGTTTTGTTTTGTTGTTTGGTTTGGTTTGAGGGTTTTAATGTTGTTTTTTATTTGTTGCTCGGGTTCACTTTAAATTGCATCGATACAGTCAAATCTTGGACAGCTTGTTTGATGAGAACTCCACCCCCTAACATCTGGACTTCCCATTTCCATCCATCAAATGAAAGCATTTATATAAGAAGAGATTAACATAGAGTGAGACAGCTGTGCAAGGCTTATTTAGAGACATCATAAATTAAGGTCAATTTTATTACCAGTTATGCCAATTCCTACTTATATTCTAGATCTTCTATTTCTTGATTTTCAGTGGTGCTATCATTTCCTTACATCAATACTTATCAATTATTTGAGATTGCATCAGACTATTGGACAGAAAAAAGGTTACACTGCCTTCCCCTATCTCTGCCCCTGAAGAAAATCACCATCACGATAGGGCACAGCTCTGAGCCTGCCTTTGATTGCTCCCCCTCCATTCTCCACTTGTACCACAGCAAAGGTTCTGTGTCCATCCCTGCCTAGGATCTGGCTGTTTGGAGTGTCTGAAGTAAACTGCAAATTGCAGTTCCAACCTTTCAAACTTAGAGCTTACCATTTCAATGTATAGGTTTTTCCTCTGAATTTTCACAATTTGCCCAAAGGCCAGGCAACTTTAGCTCTGCCTCATATCAGAGCTAGCCAATGTATTCTTTGTTAATGAAACAGAAGAATTACCTGATCTTTTGGCTTCATATTTTAAAACACATTGCCAAAAATGAAGGATGCCTTTCTAAAGCAGGTTCTTACTCTTTTGCTACGCCAAATGCAATTTAGTTCTAAGAAACTGATTTAGCTTTTAAAAAAATTGAAAGGGGGTGGAGTGACTTCACTAAACCACTCAAACCCACTTTATTAACTGCCCAAATAGTAAACTCATGGCTCCTTTTATTCAGATGTCTGTGTTTTCTTCTGCTGCAGTTACTGTTTACTCTCTGATAGCCATGCCACCTGCATAATCCTATAGCAGGTTGCTCCACCTCCCTGCCTTTTGTGTTGAAATCCTAACTCCAGCTGTATTAATTTACTGAGAATAAATGGACACACTGGTAATTCCAAGCTTAGCAAGGCTGGCTGTGTCTTAGATTATCAGCAAACTGTTTCAGTGTGAATGAGAAGAATTGATTACCCTCAAAGAAAAGGACCCATGTGGCCCACTCCTCATGTCTGCAGCACCGGTTGTCTCCATCGGCACCCACAATTGTTCTGCCCTCTATACACAGTCCAGAGGGTATTGTTTGCCTGGCAATAATGGATTTGCACCATGCTTCCCTAACCCAGGCTCTCCCACAGCCACTGGTGGTTTGGGGCCGAGATGCTGTCAGGTAGAGAACTGAAGCGAGTTCACTGAGGAACAGAAAGTCCACCTGTGATATCACTGGCACCAGCCTTCACTGACCTAGCACTCTGGTGGTTGAGACTGATGCCTCCCCTCACTTAAGACATTTAGTATGAGAACAGGGACCTCTCAGGGTGCGTGAGGCAGGCCCAGCACTTCCCCTGCAGGGATTTTCAATTAAGAGTGAGCAGTGGCAGCATTGTTAGTTCAGAGAGCTCCTGGGCTTTGCACTTTCAAAGGAGGAGGGAGAGGGGTGGGTGAAGTGTTTTGTTCCCCAAAAGTGGCTATTACCTTCTGCATGGGGAGGTTTTTTTTTCCTAAATATCAGCCGATGCAAGAACAATTTTACCCTGTCTTCCTCTAGTGTTGGGGATTTTAAAATCTAAAATTATTTGAAGGCTGTTGGAAGAAGCAAATCAACTAAGATCTTCATTCTGGCAACATGGTAAAAACAATCACAGTGATTTACTGGGCACATTTAGAACTCATTTTGCTTGTAGGAAGCTTGGGACCCCCCTTGAGGGATAAAGGATGAATATTTATTGCAGTCTAATAATAGTGGGAAAATCATATTTTTTTTCAGTGAGAGAAATAAGGTGATATTTTTACATTTCCCATGGGAATTTCTGTCTCAACAGCCATTTTTGGTATACATATTCATAACCTACCCTCTTAATATGCTAAATACTTATAAGTGTAGTATGATCAGGCTAAATTGCTATTTCTTATATGCATTGTTAACTGAGAAATATAAAATGTAGTCAAGCTTACAGCAAATATTTACAGAGTTCCTACCATGTTTCAGGCACTGAGCTAAAAACTGAAAAACTCAAATAAAACTCTGTTACCTCTGTCTGGCATGATGATGCATGCCTGCAATCCCAGCACTTGGGAGGCTGAGACAGGAATATTTCCACAAGTTTGAGGCCAGTTTGAGCTACAAAGTGAGTTCAAAGGTCACCTTGAGCAACGTAACAAAAGCCCATCTCCAAAACACAAAAATTCAGTTACTCCACAGCAGAAAGACATAAGCCTGTCAGGGAAACAGAAGGTCATAAAATTAACCACATATGTTTGCTATTTGAATATAAAAGACTGGATTGTTAGGACCAGGAAAATATTTAAAGAGTAACACAAGAAGTATTGATACATTTCTGTCCCAAAGAAGGTACGATTCATTTCAGATAGATTTAGAAAGTTACTTAAGCAACAAGAGGGGTCCAAGGATCATGGAGCTGGGAACAGGACCAAGGTAGAAAACTAATCCAGTTCTCACTCTAGAGCCCAAACTCTGAGCCATGTGTGTGTTATAACTGCTCCACTGCACTGCCAGGATTGGAATTCTCTACCTTTCTGAGCTGCCTCCTGGTCCCCCATGGACTTCTCTCTCTGCTCCAGCTCCCCAAAGCCTGGGCACTTCCTCACGAGACTCCCACAAAGTTTCTCAAAATCACTGATGATATTAAATCCTTTTCCAGCACTGTGCTATATACACTCATAGCACTCCGGAAGCTGGGGCAAGAGGGTAACAAATTTGAATCCAGTTAGAGCAACTCAGTGGGACCCTGTCTCAAAATTTTAAAAATGATAAGGATTGGGGATGTAGTTTAATATAACAGCCCTAGGTTCAATCTCCAGAACTCAAAAAGAAAAAACATTCTTTTTTTACAGGTAAAGAATTCTCTTCTATCTTTCACCTTTGACGTACAGTGATTTCTGCTAAATGGGCTGATTTACCACAATCCTCATGCAATAAAAAAAAAAATGTTAAAAATCCATGTAAGCAAGCAGAACACAGGACTTTAAGGAAAAGTTTTAAAGTTGTCATTTCCATGGCTTCAGCATCTAGCTCTCAGAAAAGAACATTTCTGAGAAACAAGTTAAGTAGAAATGCATGAACTAACCAAGCAGCCTGTATTATTGGCATCGTATTTCAGTATGGCATTATACTATAAAGCAGCTGGTCGGTTTTTGTTTTTCATACATTAGAGCTTAGGTCCTTGCTACCACAAGCACTTTCAGGTGCTTTTTTGTACTTCTCCACTTAAGCATTCATCACAAAGAGGAACTGCTTCTTGGGAACATTTTGCTTCCTGTGCACTAAACCTCTAACTCTTTGAAAGCTCATAGATGGCAGAGGAATTTCAATAGGGGATCACGGTTTGTAATTACCAGCCTCTTGGGATCCAATAACCAAGCCAGCTGAAGGTTCCCTGTAAAGGCTGCACCACTGAGTGTAGCCCTCTATGCTCTACCAAATCTATACCCTAATTAGCCAGTCGCTGGCTACCTGGCTATATTTGGAGAGGACTGGGAAATCACTTGCACTTGTGAAAGCCATCATCATGTCCACCAGACTAATGTTGTTGGGATTCATCTTGTATAAAAGCCACTTTGCTTGCTTTAATGTAGGTCTTTGAGGGACTGTTTTTCCTGAAACTCCTAATCAACAGCAGTGATCAAAAGTAATAATTATGCACTGATGTACTGAACAGAAGTACTGAACTGAGCAATTTTAAAATCTAAAATCATGGACTAAGCGCTCGCTTAAGTAAGCGCAGGGGCCAGGGTTCAATCCCTGGCACCACATGCCACTCCAGCCCTGCCCCTGGGCACGCTGAGATGGCAATGGAGTCCAGGCATGGTGGTGCATGCCTGTGACCCCAGCACTAAGGAGGCAGAAATCAGGAGGACCACTTCAGGTCTGAGCTGCATAGTGAGATCCTGCACACACAAAAAACCCTTAAAATTTAAAATTCTTATCTCAACCTTTCTTTTTTAACCTTATCTCCACCCACCAGTAAGATTTGGTTGAGGTTTTTATCAGTAGCCTAGACTACTAACTCAGTATGTGTGATTTTTGCTTATACTGAAAATATAAAATGTGAAAATAAAAACCCAACATGAGGTGAGGGTATAGGGAATCACCCCAATTCTAATGTACTACCTGTGTCTGCACTCTTGGACTCACTGGGATAATCTATTTTTTTATTATTTTAAAGGAAAGAAATTGTGTTATGGTGCTATAACCACATTTGTGGGTGGGGCATTTTGCATACAATCTTGCCTGCCTGGTTACCATCCCATGAGTAACTTTGTCATCATGTTTTTATGGTACCAGTGTGCTCGGGTAATGCTGCCGTGGCTCATCTCTGCTCTTTTCTCTATGTGTTTTCTCTAGAAGTTTTCATCTTTACACATGGCTATATCGCAGACCTATATCGACGATCCCCAAATTTCTACCTTCATCCCGTCTCTTTCCCAAGATCCTGACACATATTCCAACTACCTAGTGAACCATCTCCACCTACAGGTAGACTTCAAAAGGGCAGGAAAATGCCATAAAATTGTTATTTAGGAAAACAGGGTGTGTGTGTGTGTGTGTGTGTGTGTGTGTGCGCGCGCGCGCGCGCGCGCGTGCTTGTTTGTTTTGTGGTGCTGGGGTTTGAACCCAGGGCTTTCCCACTGAGATACAGCTCCCATCCTCTTTTAATATTTTTATTTTGCAGCAGGATCTTTCCAAGTCACTAATTGCCCAGGCTGAACTCAATTTGAGATCCTCTTCCTTCAGCCTCCCAGAATGCTGTTATTGCAAACGTGCACCACCACACCCAGGAACTCTATTTATATATCTGTTTCCAAGATACAACCATGAGCTTATGGTTGTCAATGAGACAGCTTCATAGCCCTCACTAAGTTCCCTTTCCTTCTTGATCTTGTTTCTGTATAACCTAAAAGTCAAGGACAGCAGCCTTCTTCATAATCAGTTCCTCAAGAAGACCTAAGGCTTGCTCCTCAGAAGACTTTTTTCTTTTTCTTTTTTTTTAATAATTTAAAGTTTTATTATAGGCAAAAAAAGACTGAACATGGAATTGAACTTCCTGAGGTCAAGGTTAGATGTAGAAAGGTAGAGGTGATGCCTGAGCTTTACCTGGGGCTAGGAAAGGGTGAGAGACAGGGCTGAAAATTAGGGTCACTATAGTACCAGTTCTCCCCAGCTATGCCAGAAGAGACCCATGGGCCTACGACAGACCCAGGGAGGGGCAGGGGGCCCTCAGGCCTCTCTTACCCACACTGGAGACAGGAGTTGCAGGCACTGTGGGAGGGGACAGATGATGCCCCAGACCAAGGCAGGCTCTTCCCTAGGAATAGTCTGGTCCCAGAGCAGCTGTCCCCAGTACCGGCTCCCTGATGTGGTAATGGCTGGAGCCTGGACAAAGAGGCGCTGTGTGGCACCCAAGTTGTCCAGCAGCCACCTCAGAACTTGAGCTCAGCCTTCCACTTCTGCAGCTTCTCATTCATTGCCTGAAGCATGGCTTCTTCCTTCACAAAACAAAAGCAAATATAGTGGTTGAAGTCCTTCTAATGTAGCCTGCTGTACAAGATAGAGACCAGCATGGCCACCAGGCCCTTGTTCTTGATCATCCACTTGGCAAAGCATCTGTCATAGGGCTCATGCGCAGCACCAGGCAGGTCAGGCATCTTGCTCTTAAAGTCTGAGATGTCCACAGTGAAGAAGTAGCTGCCCTGGGGATCCACAGGCTTGAAGCCCACAGACTGCAGGCTGCAGATCATGTCGTCATGGTGGTGCTGCAAGGCCTCAGGCAGCTGCACAAAGTGTCTGCTGGGTTGGCCAAAGAGGAGCTGCTCCTGCTCAAAGCACTGGGCTACTGCAGCCCGGGCCTGTGTAGGACAGTGGTAGACGGAATTCTGGCGCACAGTCCACAGGTGCTTCATGATGTTCTCGGGACCCAGGACCCAGCCCACCTTCCAGGCGGTGACACTGAAGGGCTTGCCAGCACTGCCAGTGGTCAGTGTCCATTCCCACATGCCGGGGAGGCTGGCTATGCTGATGTGCTAGTTCCCGTCATACACAAGCCGCTGGTAGATCTTGTCACTGATATACAGAACGTCGTGCTGCCGCCACAGGCTGGCCACCAGCTCCAGCTCCACCTTAGAGAACACCTTCCCGAGGGGGTTGTTGGGTGTATTGAGCACTAGGACTTTTGTGTGAGACATGAACTTGCTGGCCAGTTCTGTGGCATCCAGCTGTGAGCTGCTGCTGGAAATCTGGTCCTGGTCCTGGCTGGAGCTTTGCTTCAGAGACACAAACACAGGGCGACCCCCAGCCATCAGTGTCATGAACTCGCAACAGTCAAATCAGAAGACTTTCTTCAGACTAAAGTGCCTGCTTAGGTAGGCATAGGGACCAGGATTTGATCACCAGCGTGCTGTGCTAGCCCTGCCCCTGTGGCACACTGAGCTGGCGAATGAGACTAGGTGTGGTGGCATGTGCCTGTAATCTCAGCACTTGGGAGGCTGAAAACAGGAGGATCACTACAACTCCATTCTGTGTAATGAGACCCTGTAGACCTTGTTCTAAATACATTTTTAAAAACAGATTCTCTGTGGGGGGAGTGGAAGAAGAAAAATAGAAGCAACTTATCATTAGAATCAAAACAGAACCATTTGCCCAACTTCTTTTCTGCAAAAAAATATATATAATATAATCCCTATGAGAAGTACTCTCAACCTCATTGACTTGTTTATTCATTTATCTAAGTAACATTTATTGGGTACCTACTATATACCAAGCATATTCTAAGAACTTGGGCTGAAGCAAGGAATAAAGAGACCCAGTATTTGTCCTTGTGGGCATCATAGTCCATAAAAAGGATACATGTTAATCCACCAAGTGTATATAATTTGTCAGTTAGCAACAGGGTAACAGAAAAAGAGAATATGGATAAATAACCTTATATCAATTATGGACAGTGGGTTATTCTGGTCTTCTAAATATGTACTGCTGAATAGAGGGATTCATTCTAATAGTGTTTGTAGATAGGATATCATGTCCACATCTTGTACAGCAATTAACCACTAGGAAGAATGTTTGCAATGTGTTAATTATTGAAACTGTCCTACCAATTTGACTTGAAACTGTCTCATTGCTATCTGTTTCTCAATAAAATTATGGGAAACAAATATGTACTGCTTATCATGACATACAAATTACTGCCATACAGTCTCTCAAGTAAATGTTTGGTTTTTTTTTAAAAAAAAAAAAGGATAATAAATGAAAACAAGAGAGAAGAAAAAAAAGTCACAGAACTGTCCTGCTACAATACTGTATATGGTTAGATTTCTAAATTTCTGTGTAAAATATGTAACTGTCTAGTCCTATTTTTTAAATATTTTTTAATTTTTTTTCATATTGTGTAGGGACTTAAAGTTTAACATATCAATACTTGATGGAAAATACCTGTTCCATGTTATGCCTAAGATGTTTGATATTCAGACAGTGAGGTTAAACTCAACTGCCTATGTTGTAGGGTAATAATAATAAGCTACTCTTCTGGAGGGTTGACAACCTAAGACTGCAGACCAAAATTAGAAAAAAAGAAGGGCTGCAAGGACAGCCAACATTTTGGCCATAGCCTTTTAAGGTCAGTGAAGACTCAGGGCATAAGAGAACCTGTACTGTAACATCATGTAACTTAATTGTGTCCCAAATTTTCTGATCAAGGAAATTACGGAGCCACAGAGGAAAGTGACCAATGATGTAAAGTGTACCCAGGGAGAGTCACATGGAGAGAAAACATTCTCTCAGGCAGAGAGCAAATTGGTCAAGCAATGGCTGTGACTATTCCACGTGGCTGACACTGACAAAGGATCTACAAACTGCGGTACAGGGTTTCAGGCTAAATCCTGAGGGGATTTAATTGACCTTATCAGATACAAAAGATATATTTCTTGTTATATAGGTTTTGCTTTATCCTGGTCTTAACCATCCAGCAGAAAAGTATAAACACGAAGTATAAAAAAATAAAGCCATATTAATATGCTGAGCTGTAAAAGGCTCAAGTCAACAACTTCTGATTTTGCCAGTCTTACAGAAAACCCATTACTATTATGGACTACTGGACTATATTTGAATATTTTGCTGAATTCATGCACCTACAATATTTAAATGACAATGGAATACCCTTCTCTGACAAAACTAAACAAAAAGGGGGGATACAAATGAATGACCATTTTGTATCTGTATATTCAAAACAGGATAGATATACAGCTGCATTTTCTTAATTCAATGAATAGAAAGATTTATTCTAATAGTGTCTGTAGACAGGATAACATATCTGCATTTTGTACAATGAATAGCAATTAAGAAAACAATATGCAATGTATTTATTATTGAAACTGTGCTAGTAATCAGTTTTGAAACTGTCTCATTGCTATTTGTTTCTCAATAAAATTATTTTTAAAAAAACTATGGACATGGAATCTATGGCAAGTGAGGAAAGGGGGACATGAAAGGGATGGGGACAATCAGACCAATGTACTTACATCCCAACTGATACACTGATGGAATTAGGAGGCTAATGGGAATATGCTAGAAAAATAAAAGATTGAGTTCGAAGACTAAAATGTTGATACTGAGACTATAAAGGGGACCCAGTGATGGGAAACAATTTTGCCTTAATTCATTTCTCATTGCTAAAACAAAATACCTGACACAAAACTTAGAGGAGGGAAGGTTTATTTAGCTACAGTTTGTAGAAGTTTCAGTCCATAAATAATTGGCTCCAAGGAAGGGTGGTGTGGCAGGCACATATTGCAGAGAGAAATAGTTCAAGGCAAGCAGAAGGTAGCAAAAAAAAAAAAAAAAAAAAAAAAAAAAGGATGACCACAGCTTTCTGTCCCTTCTATTTTATCTATTTTACCATTTATGACAGGTAACACTCACACCCTTAACCCTAGTGTCTTGAGTCTAGCATTGTACCATGAATCAATCCCAATGTCTCTGGAAAAGCCCCACCTATGACCACATAAGTGGAGGGGGGCTTCTAAACATAATCCACAGTGCATACTATCTCACAGGTGATATAAAAATGATGATGCATCTACACCCATGTTTATAGCAGCACAATTTGTGATAGCTAAATCTGGAGGCAACCTATATCCCAGCAACAGATGAATGAATACAGAAAATGTGGCACTGACGTACAGTGTAGTGTTGTCTGCCTCAGTGAGACCATAATGCTAAGTGAAATAAATCAGAAACACAAGCTTAAGTGTCACATGGTTTCTCTTATATAAGAAACCCAAAATATAAATAAAGAGCAAATTAAAGATAGATAATAAGAAGTAGAAAACTTAATCTTTCTCAAGTGGGAGAGGGATTAAGAGATAGAGGAGGAAGAGGAAGAGAGGAATGGAAGCAAAGGAAAGGCCCATGGCTGAATTTGAATTCTTCTACCAAAGAGCTAAACAAGAACCCAAGAATAAGCTGGAGTCTTAAACTTGTCTCTTCAACTTTACAGTTCTCAGATTCCTCCTCTGAAAATGAAATGGCAGAAATAAATGATTAATAAGGTGAGTCCACGTTACAGTTTCAGTTTTGGATCCTCCCAAAGGAAAACTCCTTAAACCTAATTCTCTTAAAGTCTTGTTTAGTTCTGCCTCATGTGCTTCCTGAATCTGAAAGTTTCCAAAAGGAAATTAGTGTCTAGAAAAGTAACCAACAAAACCCAAATCTATCTACCTTACCTTCCCACAGTTACCACCAAAGTGAACTCAGAAGATTCTAGCGTCAACCCTGACCCAAGGCAGAACGAATTTCAAGACCTCCAGCTTGGCACTTTAAGACTCAGAAAGGATCACCCCAGCCTCTGGACCATCCTTAGTGTCATACCATTTAAATTCTGCCTTGTCCTCCTGGATTATCCCCTTCACCTGGCACCCCAGTTCTGGTTATTGTATCCCCATACCTGACCACACCTGAGAAGGTAGGCTAGAACTACAAATACCAGAAAGTCCTCAATCTCAGAAGAGACTGGTGTTCAGGCCTGCACTCAGCTCTGTTACTGATAATAAGCATTCATTATGTCTGCTGGTCTGGTTTAGGTCTCCAACTGTGGCTACCACCTAAGACTATCCTACATTAAGAGCAATCCCAACCCTTCCTGCAGTGCTCTGTACCTTACTCTCTCTTTCTTCCTTCCTACAGCTTTCTCTAAAGTATCTAAATGTCTTCAATACAAAAATATTTTCCTTTCAATCCTACCCTCCACAAGAAAAATCCCTAAAAGGCTTATTTTCTATCTCAAGCTCCCACACTAACATAAAAATCTTTCAATGTTCACCTCCCTAAAATGAATCTAACCAAAACCTTTAAGGCCTTCCTTGTTGCTAAATCCAATAAATATTTTTCATTCATTAATTTCTCAACCTTGGTGGCCCTTGACAACATCATATCATTTATCTTCACGTAGTCTTTTTTGGCCTCTAAACAGTGTCATGACTTTATCCCCCTGCTGCTTTTCACACACACACACACACACACACACACACACACACACACCCTAAATGTGAATGCTCCCTAGAGTTCTCCACTTTTCTCATTCCTTTTCTTTACCCCTCACTTCCTCTTAGTGTCTCAAAAGTTGTCTATTAACTCCTAAGGTCTTCTCTCCAGCCAAGAATCCCCTGAGAGTTCCAACTCAAATGGTTCCAAACTAAGTATCCCCAATTAAACTCTGAGGCACTTCAAATTCAATACATTCATAAATGATCCCACCATTCTACCCTAAAACCATATCCTATTACTAAGTTCTCTAGTTCAGCAATTTTTCAAACATATTTTGAAGAACACCTGTTACTCAAGGTGTAGCATGAAAGCACGATTTAAATGAACTTGGAATCACTACCTTGAAGGTTTTCAATGAATATTAGCTTACTCAAGACTAAAAATGCAAAATTTATCTAACATAATTATTATTGTATTTCCTAAACACAATCTTCTACAGAACACTTTATTTCAGTAAAGCATTTGTAGAAAACTTAACCATTGTCCAGTCCATTAAAATCACTAGCAAAATCTCACTTTCTCACCAATGAGAGAAAATGTCATCAACCTGTTCCCAGTTACCCAAACCAGAATTTGGAAACCATATTTTATTCTTTCTCCCAGTAATACTCAGCATCCCTCATCTTTTCAATTTTGCCTTCTTTCAATCTCTCCAACTTATCTTCCCTTCGTATCTAACTCCACTGCCTTCTTAGCCACCATCACTTTTGGCCAGAAACTCATTGATAATTCATCTAACTATAACTATCTTTCTCATTTCAAATGATTTTCTGTGTGTCTAAAATAAAAATCTGGGGCCAGGGAGATGGCTCAGTAGAATAAGTGCTTGCCTGGCAAGTGCAAGGGCCTGAGTTCAATCCCCAGTTCTGCCAATAAATAAATAAATTAAAATAAAATAAAAATCTGCTAAACTTTTCTGCTGCTCACACTGCCATTTATGGTCTGGCCCTGCTTACCAGGTTTCACTTCTTAACATTGTTTCTCCACATGTCCATTTCTATCTGTAAGCTCTGACTATATTGATCTATTACAATCATGGATGAAATTGTCCTCCCCTACATTTTATACATGCTGTTCCTTCTACTTACTTAGAATGGCTTCTGTTCTCCTTCTCTTTCTGGAAAATGTTTTTCAGTACATTTTTACCAGGAAAACTTCCATGGCCCATTCCCTATTAATGCCTAACCTGATCTAGACGCTGTTCTCAAGCACCTGACAAACTCCTAGGATCTCATCTCTGTGTTATCACCCTGATTATTTGTCTTTACAAAAGAACTAGATATATTTGAAGGTAGAGAATATTTTGTGTTTATTTTTATAACTTTCTCTGCAGTTTAGTGTTCATTAGATAAATGAACTAGACCTGTCTAGTGCATATTGTTTACCAAAACTACTTGCTATCACTTATAGCCATACCACTTAGATGCTAAACAGAACTGCCTGACAGTATCTCCCACCATATCTCTTCTGGTCACCAAAAGCCTCATTTTTGTCTAGGAGTTCTTTTCTAGATATAATGACCACTCTCATCCACATCAAAACATAACACAAGACATTGTATTTATTTCTGATATAATGCACTCACATGGTAATAGATTCTTAGAAACATTGATAAAAGGAGAGCTAGGTTGTAGGATTTCACTGGTTGTTTCCTAGCACTCAAACAATGGGATCTTACCAGAAATCTTGTTAAGAGAAACATTATCATTGAGCAGAGCACATATCAAGCTTCCCTTTTGGGCAATATTCCATCATAGTAACAACATCTGGCAGCTCAATCCAGTTTCCAATGAATCTGCAAATGTTTGGATGATCTAATTCCCTGAGTAAACCAACAGAGATAAGAAAAGATTTATCTAGGACATGATCTCCTAATTCCCACTTTAAAATCTGACCCAGTTTTTTTTAACTACATAAAGGAAAAAATATGCCCCCAGATTTAGTGCTATATACAAAGTTTGCAAATCCACCCACTGTGATGCATAGAAAAGCATTTCACAAAAGACATCATTAAGAACACAATTCATTGCAGTCTGAGCACTTTATATCTAGTATCTAACCTACACTTCATATCCAGTATCTAATCTACATGTGACTGGTAGCTATGATTGTCTCCACTGTATAGGAGGAAATTGAGGCTCAGAGAGAGGAAGTGAGTTGGCCAGCACCTTCCAAAGATAACAGAGTCAGACTTGACTTCACCCAGTTCCAACATATATTGATGGCATTTTACCATTGCCATAATACACTTCAAGGCAAAACACAAATACAAATAGAAAAGTTCTTAACTGGGAGTTCTTCAACTTTAGCCCAGAGTCAGATTTTCCAACCCACTTTTCTTACAGGTTGCTTTGGAGATGAAGAACTCACCTATCCTTGAAATAAGTAATGCTCTTCTTTCTTGACATTATTCCTTACATGTGCTCCACATTTGGTCAGGGAAAGAGAGAGTGAATCACAACCTGAATGTGTTATAAATGAGAATTCTGGGGAGTATGGCTTGGAGAATATCATTGTCAGTGTTAAGACAATTGTTCTCCAATCATCAAATATTCTTTTTCCCACAAATATTCAGAAAAGAAAGTTAGTTTTTTCAGTCAAATAGTTACAGACTTTTCAGAATTTTTGTACACCTGCCTCTAATATGCTTGTTTTTATTGAGTTAGAATCCTTGCACCTCACTCTGGGGGAGGGAGTAAACTCTCCCTAAACTTCAGACATGCAGCTGGCATTTCAACAAGGTTAATTATTACATCTGCATCATCAGCACAGAGGCACAGGTGCTGCTTTGCACAAACCAAGGACTAACTTGAAAACTGTCCATCAGGAGTTTTCCAGTCATAACATTTTCTCAAGTCAACAATCTACTGTGTATCTTAAGACTTGTTATCCCAATCATCAATCCTTAGATTAAATCAGAAATGAGACAATATCCAGGGAATAGCATCACTTTTCAATACCAGTAGGGAGACAAGAGCAATGTGGATGTCTCACCTGGAAGATGAAGGCCCTTTGTCCTCTCTCCCCTTTTCTTAGGAGTATTTAACTAAATATTTCTAGTCTTGTCTACTTCTTACTCATTTTCCACCAAATAGTAGATTATCTAATGGATGGGAGCTCATACTTATTGTGTCATGAATACTGGTGAGCAGCATCACTGGAGCAAATACCATCTCTTCCATCACTTCTTCTACAAGGTAAACACACCAGGGAAGTCACTCCTAGCTGGCACAGGCCTGCTTTTTTGTTTTCTCTACCTACCACTGGACAAGGAAAGAAGGCCTATAGTCCTGGTGTGTGGATATTTAGGTAAGCAGCTACATGTTTATATTGTAAGGCAAGGGCTCACACTTTCACTCTCTCATGACTGAGCATGTGAATCTAATGATAGATTTGGCCTGGGAGAAAGAAATATGGCCTTCAACTTTAGCCCAGAGTCAGATTTTCCAACCCACTTTTCTTACAGGTTGCTTTGGAGATGAAGAACTCACCTATCCTTGAAATAAGTAATGCTCTTCTTTCTTGACATTATTCCTTACATGTGCTCCACATTTGGTCAGGGAAAGAGAGAGTGAATCACAACCTGAATGTGTTATAAGTGAGAATTCTGGGGAGTATGGCTTGGGGAATATCACTGTCAGTGTTAAGACAATACCAAGTCAAGGGTACATAAGGATCCCTCCTCCCATCACAGGATGAGAAGTTTGAAATATATGAAGGATAGCATATTAAAAAGGATTGTTTCATTCCAGTTTTAAGACCTATACTGTGTTCTTATAGACACTCATCAAATTAATAATGCTTTGATTTGTTAAACCTGTTGAGCATAGAACCCTTTGCAATAGTGGTTGCCATACTGCAGGACCCTCTGCTACCTGGAAGACTAGTTTTAACGTCAGGACTACTTTGAAACTCCTCAAAGTTCAAACCAACATAGTCTACCCTAATAAAAATAACCTATTGTTGAGCCATTTCTTTCCCCCATCCATTCCCTATCCTTTGGTATTTAGAGGAAAGAGAAACAAAGACCAACATATTGTCATGTAAGTCTTTTGAAATAAGAAGAGAGGAAAAGAGAACAATGTCCCTGCTCCCTTCTCTTTTCTTTTTCCTGAATGTAAAGGCAATTTAATGAATTATAAAGGATTCAGAGGGAAGAACAAGAAGCTTAATGACTAAGAGGAAGACCAATCATAAATTCCACTAATAGTTAAGTTTTTTGGCATAGCCTGTTCATAAAACAAAGCCTTAGGTTTTAAGAAAATGATGACTTTTTAAATAATAAAAGCCATTGTACTTTTGCTGCAGCTAACTTTCTAACTCTTAGAAATTTTGCAATATTAATTCAACCCAGTTGTAATATTATGGTGATCCCACTAGTCTTCTAGTCCTTAATGTACCTCTGTGTATCCTTTGCCATGATGGATTAAATGTGCAATAAAGTATAATAAAAATCAGTAAAAATTAAAGAAATCTTGTACACCAGCTCTGAGAAGTTAATGACAATGGCTAACTGGACAATTGCACTAGGAAAGATTCTGAGGTCAGAACTGAAAAAAGTACAATATTGAGAAAGGTCCATAAACATGAACAAGTCTCAGGGACATAAATATTGTATATATTTTCCATGCTTGAGAAATATAGTTTTATTCTTGAATCTAAAAGGCCAATTTGCAGGTACACTGGTGTGAAGGTTGATGTCACAACAATGTATGAGGTATGATTGAATGATACAATGGACATTTCATTTTTTTAAAAATTGACAGTAAAAGACATGTTACCATTAACCTCCCTTAAAATATTCCCTCTCACTTTGTTTAGTTTAGTTCTTTTGTTTGTTTGTTTAATGTATTAGATACCAGGTCTCACTATGCAGCTCAGACTTGTAATGATTCTTCTGTTTTCAGCTTCCCCAGTATTGGGATTATAGGTGTGCACCACCATGCAGGTCTCAGTGGCTTGTGCAACTCAGGGCAGGGCTGCTACCGCATGTGGTACCAGGGATCAACTCTTGGTCACTGCCTTTGCCTAAGCAGGTGCTTAGTCTGCTGAGATAATTTCCTCTCACTTTGAATTCACTTATCCCATTGTTCTGGCCACTTCCTGATACAGTTCTGAAAGCCCTCTTTCATGAGCGTCCTTATGAGGTATGATCAAAAATGCAGTGAATACCAGCTGCAATTGACATCCAATTGAGAAAGATAGGCTTGTAAAAACATGAGTGTGGCCTTATCCATGTTATTCACCAAATCAGGTACCTAGCCCTTCTAGCCCTTCCCCAAAGTCAAAATGATTATGAAGGGTTAAAGTTTTGAATAAGTTCTGGATATCAAGGAAACCGCAACAGAGCAACAAAAGACGCTAACAAAAGAAGACCTCCAGAACTGCTTCAGAAAATGACTGGAATGACAGAAGTATGTTTGAATTAAGGAGGACTGGTTTGTAAGGGATGAAAGGCTATGTGCCTTTATTAAAATAAATACTTATGTTGATATTTTATTTTTTAATTAAGTTTACTGGTACATCTAGATATACATAATGATCACATTCATCATAGGGAATTTGCACCTGTGTATAATATATATTGGTTCTTCTTTTTTCCCCATTGAACTCTGCTCCCTTCAATCCCTCTTCTCTTCCTTATTTAAAAAAATCTTTGCTTCCACTTTCTTCTTTTATTCCTTTTTCATTTCCCTTCCTTCTTCCTCACCCTCAAAAATTCCCTTTCCCATTTGAACATTTTTTTCCTATTTCACAATATCTATTATACATTTAGGTCCTTATTTACACTTTCAGTTTCTCCCACTAAAGAAGCAATATATGTGCATATGTGTTTTTTGTTTATTTCTTTTAAGAGGATGGTCTCAAGGTGCATTCATTTACTTAGAAATTTCTAAAGTTTATTCTTCTTTATGGCTGAGTGTACTCATTTATATACAACTACAACATCTTTTTTATCCATTCCTCAGTTGATGGACATTAGGGTTGCTTCTAAAATTTAGCTATTGTACATTGTTGTGCTGCAAAAAACATAGGTGCATATATGTTGCTGTGATATGATGTTTTTAATTATTCTAGGAAGATACTCAGAGACTATCTGGGTCAAATAAGACCTCAATCTTAGATTTTTGAGGAATCTCCACATTGATTTTCACAGTGGTTGTACAAGTCTTCACTCCCACCAACAGTGGAAAAGTTTTCCTTTTTCCCCAAAGCCCTGCCACATTTTCTATTGTTAATTTCTTGATGATAGCCATTCTTTCTGGAGTAAGATGGAATGTCACTATTGTTTTAATTTTTATTTCTTGGCTGACCAATGATGTTGAACATTTTTCATATATTTATTTGCACTTTTTATTTCTTCACCTGAGAAGCATGTTTTTGAATTGGGTCTTTAAATTTGGGGGGCCTGATTTTTTTTATATGTTCCAGATATAAATCCTTTGTCTGAGGGACACTTGGCTAAAATTTTTTCCCACTCTCTGGGTTGTGTTTTCACTATGCTGGTGATTTATTTTGCTGTGCAAAAGCATTTTAATAGAATGAGATCCCAGCTGTTGATTCTTTGAAGTATTTCCCATGCAGTCTGGGGTTTAGTTCATGAATTCTGCCTACCCCTATGTCTTCATGATTTCTTCCTACTTTCTTTTCCATTTGATTTAGTGTTTCTGTTTTAATATTTAGATATTTGATTCATTTTTACTTTAGTTTAGTTCATGGTGATAGACATGGGTCTAGTTTTAGTCTTTGACATGTGAAATTAAAGAGGCTGTCTTTCTTCCAGTGAACATGTTTGGCCCCTTTGTCAAAGATAAAGTAGATGAGTGTGCTTCGAGATTTTTGTGCATCTTCTGATCTATTCCTTGCCCCTAAAGTCTGTTTTTCTGCCAGTGCCCTCTTGTTTTTATCACAATGTCTTTGTAGTATAATTTCAAGACAGGGATTATGATGCATCCAGTCTTGCCTTTTTTGCCCAGAACTTTTTTTTTGCCATTTAGGTCCTTTCTGGTTCCAGACCAATTTTAGGAATTTCTCTAGATCTGTGTGATATATTAATAATATTTTAATCAGGATTACATTAAATTTGTACAACAATTTTAGAAGTATGGCCATTTTCACAAAGTTGGTTTTTCCTGTCTAAGAGCAAGCAATATATTCCCATTTTCTGATATGTTCTTCCAACTCCTTTTCCAGAGCATTATAATTTTCCATGCAGATATTTTGATTTCATTTATTAGATTAATTCCTAAATATTTCATTTGTTTCAGCAGTATTGTAAAAGTTGTAGTTTCACTGAATTTTTTCTCAGTGAGTTTGTTATTTGTATCCAAGAATGTTATTGATTTTTGTATGCTGACTTTGTGTTCAGCTATGTGACTAAATTTGATTCTTAAATCTAAAAGTCATTTGGTGGAGTTTTGGGGGTCTTGTATATAGAGTATCATGTTATTTGCAAATAGTAATAATCCAAGTTCTCCTTTTCACATCTTTATTCATTTTATTTCTTTCTCATCTAAATTGCTCTAGCTAGAGTTTTTTATTTTGGTGCTATTTCTAGTAAACTCATTAATTCACTTCTTATATATGTTGCTGTTGTTTATTTGCATGGGTTTTCTGATTTCAAAATAAAATTGGTCTCAAATGCAAATAGATAAATAAATAAAGTAAATTGCTCTAGCTGATATTTCCAGCATAATATTGAATAGAAGTGGTCGTAGTGGTCATTCTTAAATATTCCTGACTTAAGAGTGAAAGATTTCAGTTTTTGTCCTCTTACTATGATGTTGGCTATTATTTTGTCATAAATATCTTTTATACGATTGAGATAGAGTAAACCTTTCCAATTTTCTGTAGGGTTTTATCATGCACGGGTGTTGGACTTTGTCAAATATTTTTTCCCCATTGATTGATAATATCACATGATTTTTGTCAGTGGCTCTGTCCATATGATATGTTACATATCTTGATTTGCATATGCTGAACCCTGCCTGCATCCCTCTGATGAATCCTACTTGGTCATGGTGTATCACCTTCATGATTTGCTGCATTCTTTTTGCCAGTATCTTACTGAGGATTTTTCAATTTACATTCATTAGAAAAATTGGCCTGTAGTTCTCTTTTTTGGTTGAATCCTCCTTTAGTTTAGTATTAAGATAATACTTGCTTCCTGGAATGACTTTGGAAGTATTGCTTCCCTTTTAATTTCATTAAACATTTTGAGGAATAGTGTCATTATATTTCTAAATTTCTTGTAGAATCCAGCAATGAATCTATCAGGATATACTTTTTTTTTTTCCGGAACCGGGGATTGAACTCAGGCCCTTGCACTTGCCAGGCAAGTGCTTATTCTACTGAGCTATCTCCCTGGCCCCAGCATATACTTTTTTGATGAGTTCTTAACTACATCTTCAATTTCATTGATACTGGTTTGTTTCAAATTATTAAATCATCTTTATTCAGCTTTGGTAATTCATACATATCTAGGAATCTGTCCATTTCTTCTATGTTTTCCATTTTATTAGAATACAAGTTCTCAAAGTAGGTATTGATGATCTCATGGATTTTTGCAGGATCTCTTGTGGTTGTACCCATTTCATTCCTAATTGCATAGATTTGAGTCATTTATTCCTTTTGTTTGATTGTCCATTTTATTTAATCTTTTGAAGAACCAACTCTATATTTGGTACAGGGTCTCATTATACAGCTAGGACTCATAAAGATCCTCCTGTCTCAGCATCCAGGCATGTGCCATGGTGCCTGGTTTCAGTGGTCAGCTCAGTGCACCTAAGGTTCCTAGGCCTGTTCAGTATTCAGTACTAGTGATCAAGCCTGGGTCCTTGCACATGCCAGGCAGGCACTTAGACCACTGAGCTATCATCCCGGCCCCAACCCTTTATTTCATTGATTCTTTGTATTGTTTTCTTAGCCTCAATTACATTAATTTCTGTCCTGATCTTTATAATTCTGTCCCTCATATGAGCTTTGGAATTGACTTGTTCTTCTTTTCCTAAGTTTGAGGTTCAATATCAGGTTGTTTATTTGAGCTTACTGTTTTTCTATTATGAGAATTCACTGTTATAAATTGTCTTTATAAGACTGTTTTCATTGCATCCCAAAAGCTCTGGCATGACGTAATGGTATTGTCACTTAATCCCTCTGTCATTTTTCCTCCAAAAAATTGTTTAATTCCTTCTTTGATTTCATTTGTGATCCATTAGTTGTTCAAGTGGGTGTTATTTAATTTCCATATGTTTGTGTAGTTTTTGTGGTATCTTTTATCATTGATTTCCATTTTCATTGCACTGTGGTCTGATAATATGCACAGGATAATTTCAATTGTTTGAAATTACTTGAGCATGTTCTATGAGCTAGTATGTGGTCCATTTTGGAGAAGATCCCATGTGTAGCTTTTAAAAATGTGTATTCTAATGTTATTGGATGCAACACTTTATAGACATCTACTAAGACAATTTGTTCACAGGTTTGCTTCAGTTCTGATATTATTCATTGTTTTTTATCTAGTTGATCTATTTGTGACAGAGGGATACTGAGATCCCCAATATAACTGTATTAGTGCTTATTTGACTTTTCATGCCCATTAATAGTCATTTTATATTGTTGGGTGTGCCAGTTGGGTGCATAAATGTTTATGATTATTATCTCTTCTTGGACTTTTCCCTTTACAAGGGTGTAGTGACCTTGTTTGTCACTCTTGATTACTCTAGGCTTGAATTTTATTTTGCCTGTAGACAGAATAGTTGCCCCTAATTTTTCCATGTTCTAACATGAAGTATTATTTTCTAGCCTTTGACTTTCAGTATATGAATTTTATTTTTAGTTGAATGTGTTCCTTGTATGCAACATAGTGTTGGATCTTGTTTCTCAATCCATTCTGATAGTCTGTTTCTTTTAATTGGTGAACTGAGACCGTTAACATTGATAGTTATAACTGATGTGTAATGGCTTATTTTTGTCATATTATTTTCCTGTTAGTTTCTTGTCATTCCCCTATGTCTAACTGCTTACCTTGCTTAGTGAAATCTTTCTATTTGTTCTCTTAAAATTATAATCTTCTTTATCTCTTTCTAAAATGCTTAGCAGAACATTTTGAAGAGCTGGTTTGGTTTTCTTTCTTATAAAGTATCTTAATTCCTCCATTGATTTTTTGTTTGTTTGTTTTTTCTTTTCTTTTCTTTTCTTTTCTTTTCTTTTTTTTTTTTTTTTAATACAGGATCTTGCTATGCAGTTCAGGTTGGCCTTGAACTCATTTTTTTTTGTAGGACAAGGTCTACAGTGTCTCACTCAGACTTGTAGTGATCCTCCTTTTACAGCCTCCCAAGTGCTGGAATTATAGGCATACGCCAGTACACCCAGTCTCAATCACAGTCTCAGCACGCCCCGGGGGTGGGACCAGCACAGCAGACCAGTGGATTGAACTCATTTTGTATCCCAGGCTGGTCTCAAACTCACAAAAATCCTACTGCCTCAGTCTTCCAAGTGCTGAGATTACAGACTGCACCACCACACCTGGTCTCTGATTTTGAAAGATAGTTTTGCAAGGTCCATCAATCTGGGTAGGAGATTATTTTCTTTCAGGACTTAAAAATACTTCACTCTAGACTCTCTTTTACTTCAACATTTGTGTTGGGAAATTTGCCATGGTTCTAATGGGCTTTTACTTACATGTGACTTATTTCCTTTCTTTAACAACTTTTTTTTTTCTTTTGTATTTTAGGGACGGGTTTGCAGGGTGTTCAAGGTCTCACTACTAGATCAGACTTGTAGTGATCCTCCTGTTTACAGCCTCCCAACACTAGGATTATAGGCTCATGCCACCATGTCCAGTCTCTAACAGCTTTAGATATTTTGCTCCTGTGTTTGAATTTCTGGAATCTGGTATATTGCTATATGCTTTGTCATGCATAATTGTACTT
Source organism: Octodon degus (assembly GCF_000260255.1). Taxonomy (NCBI): domain Eukaryota; kingdom Metazoa; phylum Chordata; class Mammalia; order Rodentia; family Octodontidae; genus Octodon; species Octodon degus. The sequence goes on along the minus strand of NW_004524621.1, from coordinate 13,591,117 downwards.
CTATATGCCTCACTTATTTGTATGTCAATTTTTTTCCCTGCTTGAGAGGTTTTCTACCATGACTTCTATGAACAGATTTTTATGTCTTTGGCACTATCTGCTCCTTTTCCATTTACTCCAATAAACATATGTTGTTCTTCTTTGCATCACTTTGCAGCTGTTGGATTGATTTTTTTCATTGTCCCTTCAATTATTAAGAAATCTTTCTTTTTGTGATTAATAGCTGTAATCTTGTTTTCTAGATCTGATGTTCTGTCATTATCCTGGTTCACTCAATTTCATATACTTTCAGTAAAATTATTAACCTCTATTTGTTTGAATCGATTTCATGGATTCCATTTCTTTCCCATATTAGACATTCTTGCTTTCTATCATTTTCCTAAGCCCCTCTATCTTTTTTATCTGCATATACACTGGATGCATTTATTAAGTCCTTCACTGTTACCTCTTTTTTTACCTGAGAGGTTATTCCTGATCTGATTTTCTTTATGGCCTCATGCATCTGCTTTATTTTATTTCACAAAATTCAAATGGGTGGCTTCTGATATCTTCCAATTCATTGTCTAATGAACTTGTCCTAGGTTGTCTGGAGGTGTTGGGTTGTATTTTGCCTCTGTGTCATTTTCTATTTTTTATTTTAATATGTTCTCTAGGTTAATGGTTTTAAATTTCTTATGGTGGGTAGCTTTATTACTAGTATCAAAGTATCCTTAGATAATGTTTATAATTCAGAGATGTCTCCTATGTATATCTGTCTCTTGGCCTTTGTGCCCATCCAAAGTTTCTACCTTCTGAATTTATTATGAATGATAAATTGCTATCTGCTGGCCCAGCATCCAGTCCTTTGATATTAGACTGTGGTGGTGATTATGACCCCAGACAATCACTGGGTGATTATGACCCAGTGTTGTCATGCAAGGGAGAAAAACTTATTACAACAGTTATGACATCTGGTCAAGATAGTACAATTACCAATAACAATAGCATCAAGTACATCCTAAAAACTCACAAACTATGATGACTCCATAGGAACAAAATATACAGTTATATAATAAAATCCATACTAAAACAGGAACTTGTATGCAGTGAGTTTCCCCTTAGTAGAGTGATGCGGTATCTTAGTTACTCTTCTCTTGTTGCTGGGACAAATACCCAACACTCAAAATGAAGGAAGGAAAGGTTTATTTAGCTCACAGTTACTGGAGGTTTCAGTCCATATGCTTCTGGGTCCAATGCAGAGCAGCACATAGCAGAAAGCAACCTTTCATGGTGGCAGCAAAGAGCAAGAGCACAGGTAGGGTAGCAGCAGCTCAAGCAGCTGGCTTCTCTTCCCACCTTACATTGTAATGCAAATTACCTGCCCCAGGGCTGGTGCAGCAACCACACCCACAGTAATCAATCACAAACTCCAGAAGCCACCCCAAGACTGCATGAGGCTTTGAGGGGACACCTAGGCACAAACCATAACATGGGGGGAGGGGTTAAGATGGATAGGAGGAAATGACAAATGAAGAGAAATATAGTAGAAGCAAGGCTGAAGGACAAAGGATGGTCACAGAAGCTTTGGCAAAGTGGAAAAGAGGACAGGAAATAAAGAATGAAGGAGTAAAAGAATGTCAAAGCAAACCAGAAAAACTAGAGATGATGTTTACATACATGATAATATCAAAAAAAAAAAAAAAATCAAGCAGTTGAGGAAAAAGACAAAACAAAGAATAGAAGTAAAAAACATAAACAATAAAAATAAAACAGAAAAAGGAAAATAAAATAAACAAGCAAAAATTCCTCTAGTCCACAGTTCTGAGGTAGTGTCCAAATCAGAGCCCCCGTAGTGAATAACTCTCCCAAGTTTACAACATGATTAGTGCTACTTGTGGAGCTGATCTTGGCATCCAGGTGTGGTGCCTGCGGCCAGAGACTTCAGCCAGCAACTTTGTGGATGTCACTCATCAGCTTACACACACACACACACTGTTTCTTTTTCTGTCACTCTCCCAGTTGGTTGCTGTAGCACTCTCAGAAACATCCTGAGGCTGCTTAGTCTTATGTACAGCTGGCCCCTCTTGTCCTTTGCACAATCTCCTCTGTTTTCCTCTGCTGACATGTCTCACCCTGCTGGGAACAGGGTAAGGAAGTGCTCTTTGCCAACTCACTACCCCTACAGCCATTGTGTAGAGAGCCCAAAGCTGCAGGGGTCCCACTTCTCTCTCCTCTCTCACACTGTAGGGAGCAGTGAAAGAGGACTGCTGCCTTTCCACTCCTTGCCCCACCACATCTCAAGGCTGCTTAAGTCCTGTATCCCTCTCCTTTCTCATGCCAATGGGAGCAGGATGGTAGGAGTAGTGCTTTTCCACTCATTACGTTCACCACCACTGCTATAGTCCCCAACCTTGTTGCTAGAGGTTCCAGTTAGCCACTATGGCACATGATAAAAAAGAAAAACCTGGCAGCTCACTGGGGAAGGAACAGCTTCTTGGTCTCTTGCCCCTGTGTATGCTGGTGAAATTTGTTACAAGGCTGCAATGTCCTCTGTTTGAAGGAAGCAAAAAAGTGGTGAGGACGTATATCCCAAATTCATCCTGTGTGCCTTGAGTTTGCCACACTGTTACAGTCTATTAGATTTCTTGAAACTTTCCAGAATGACAGTTCCATGCAGGCGGAGGTCCTGCAGGCAATCTTGTGGGCTATTTTGTCATTTTATAAAGGCCTATGCCTATATTTTGTTTGATATATTTCTATTATTTTAGATTGATTTTGGCATCAAGATGTATTCCCATTCTCTGACTTCCATTTACCCATGTTTTCATTTAATTTTCTCTGAATAACTCCAACATGGCTCCTTTTCTATCCAGCCATGCTGAATACTTTACTAAAATAATTTTTTCACTTAAATATTTGCTACATTATTTAACACTTCATATAGATGAAGAACTAACAAGCTCAAGATGAGCCAGCAGCATGAAGGTACCACCAGAAAGTAAGGCATGGAGGAAGGCATGCCACACAAAACTAAGGTGTATTTTGACTGTACTGATAGGATTATGGCAGGAATGTTGGGTTCCATTCCAGATGGAGATGTCAAATCAACAGACTGGAGAGCAGTAACTCAATAAAGGACTTTAGAGCCTATATTTTAGGAGGAAAAAAAAAAGAATATCCAACCTAGTAGACAGGAGACTTAATGAAATCTTGACACCTAGTGATTTGCCTTGTCTGAGGTCCCTAAGGCTGATCCCCTGAGGTTTTTAGCAACCAATTCTTTGTTTAAGTAAACAGTTAACATCAATTCTCTGACATATTTAACTGTCTGTCACTTATATGGCATGCCTGCAACACTCAGATTGTCATCTGGAATTAATAGCAATTATAATTAAACCTGAATGTAAATAATCACAACAACATTCTTGTTTAATTTACTGAAGTTCAGTGACTATGACACTCCTGACAGAAGATAATAAATACAAATGAATCATCTAGATTTGGATGCTCATTTCAGTCACCACCAAACAATTGTTCACCAAATTATTGTTAAAAATTTAGTCCAAAATTTAGCAGCTTACAAGATTAATGATCATGTGACTCTCTACTAAAAGACTTGGATGTCTCTGCTACCTTTAAATGCTTAAAAATAAACAACTATGATTGCACAACAATGTAAATGTGTGTAATACCACTAAATTGTAGATGTAAAATGATTAAATATTAAGTCTTATGTCAGATACTATTTCATGACAATTTTTTAATGAATGATGTAGTCATAGAAGTATACGATTTTCAGTTGGGAGAAACTTAAGTTTTTCTTGGGCTATTCACTGGCTCTTTAAGCTTTGAGAAAGTTGCTAAAACTCTCCAAATCCTATTTTACATCTCTGAAAAGTGAGAGAAATGATTACCTAATCAATGAGGTAAGTAGCTAAAAGAAAGAAACAGAGATGATGTATAGAAATCACCCAGTAGTAACATAGCAGGTGAGGACATTGGACTCAGTATAAGAATCACTAGGTAAAAGTTACAGTAGGACCTACTGATATTCATTATTGTTTTCTAAAGAATACAAAATAGTGACAGAGAAATCATTAGAAGTGATACAAAACTTCACTAAACAAAGCCTTCAGGGCTGGGGATTTGGCTCAGCGGTAGAATGCTTGCCTAGCAAGCTGGAAGCCCTGGGTTTGGTCCTTGGCACCAAAAACAAAGCCTTCACTTTAAAATCAGGAACAATACAAGGGTGCCCACTGTCACCACACTGTTCAGCATTGTTCTGGAAACTTTAACCAGAGCAATTAGACAAGAGAAATAAATAAAAGGAATAATGATTGGAAAGGAAAATGTGAAATTATCATTATTTGCAGATCATATGATACTATACATAGAAGACCCCAAAAACTCCACTAAAAGACTTGTAGATTTAATAACCAAATTCAGTAGCATAGCAGATACAAAGTCAACACTCAAAATCAATAGCTTTCCTACTGATATTAATGATAAGAAAAATTCCACAACTTAGAGCTGTCAAACAATGGAAGAAGCACCTAAACAGAGAGATTATATTTCTGTAAAACCACAACCCTGAAAACCACAGAAATGGAGAAACAATGACCCAAGAGCCAGAGATTCAGGAATGATTCACTTCCACTTGGTTTTATTGTTCCAAATCCAAAGGATCTACACCAACACATTCCTGGGTTCTTCAAATAGGGAATGTTTTTTAAGTGACTTAGTATACCTTAGCTAAATGCTACTTCCATTCTCCAAAGCAGTGATAGATATATTTACTGTGAAATATGGAAGGGAATAAAAAAGTTGTGCTTTTAATTAGATAAAAACAGCTGTACTGAACTAAATCTTTGCACGTTCAAGTAAAAATTGGGTTGAAAATAGAATTTCAATAGGGACCACCAAATCAAAAGATTATATTCTTCAGATAATTTTAAAGTATCCACTTTGCAGTGTGCAGATAGATATTAATATCACCTGGTCTCCCCCAAAGCATCAATTGTTATACATTTTCATCTTTTAATGTAGAAAAATCTATCAATATTTTTCTTTCACCTTAGTCCATTGCTTTTCACCTAATAAGCTCTTTTCTAAATATTTTCATCTTTTATTTTTATAATAGATTAAGTAATATAGAATTAACTTAGGAAATAGCATTAAATGAATATGTAATTAGAAAGTTTCCAATTTTTCTCATATGGCTAATCTATTACTCTAGCACAGTTTATTGAATAATCCTCCAACCTTCCCTTCTTTCAGATATTTGAATTTGTCATACATTTATTCCACATATATGTATTTGTGCAAATTTATATTTTCTGTTCCAAATCTACTTGGCAAATCTTATTTTTTTAATTTTTTTAAATTTTTTTTATTTTTTTATACTATTGTAAACCTCTTATTCTCCTCTGTTTAATTATTTGCCCTATTTGACGGGCTCTTTCCATTCTCATTCATGGGGCTGTGATCAACTTGCTCCCTCTCTAGAACTTCATTTAGTAGTCTGTGTAGGCTTGGCTTTGTCATCATGAAATTCTTTAGTTGTTCTTTGTCATGAAAATATTTCACTTCTCCATTATATTTGAAAGA
>NW_004524621.1:13571717-13584043 GCF_000260255.1 Octodon degus | reverse complement strand
GGGAAGGGTCTACAGGGTGTTCAGGGTCTCACTACTGGATCAGATTCATAGATCTGTCTGTTTACAGCCTCCCAAGAGCTGGGATTACAGGCATGCACTACCACACTCAGTTTCAATCACCCTCTCAGTGCGCCCCTGGGGTGGGGCTGGCAGGGCAGGCCCAGGGATCGAATCCCCAGCCCCTGCACCTGTTTGCAGACACTTTAATCCGCTGAGCTATTTGGCCAACCCTAATAACACCACTTTCTAAGTTAATTATCTGTTATTTTTAAGTATCCTGTAGGGAAAGTACTCATGGCACTATTTGTCTCCCAAAAAACGTTCCTACATATTTATGTCTATTAATTTTCCAAATGAAGTTTAGAATCATTTTTGTTAAGAGAACCTTGAGGCCAAGACAGGAAATGAGCAATGAGAGTACAAGACTCTCTCACCTTTTCTTGGGAAGAAATTACTGTGTTGTATGTAAGGTGTATTCTCTTTCTCAGCCCCACTCTATTATTCCCACAGTTTTTAGAAATCTGTATTTTTAGTTTTTCTCAAGTAAAGCAGAATTTAGCAAAATCCTGTTCTAACTAATCCTATGTCATTGGGAGGTCTGGCCTGGCTGCAGGTTTCCAATTTTTGAGGACACACTCTCCAGCGGAGAGTGCAGGAATCTGGTCTTCATCTTTCCTTTTGCATCTTGCCATGAGATAAGTGGTGTTTTGCTCTCTACTCTCCACCATGCTCTGCTGCCTCACTACAGGTTTAGAGCCAATGAGACCAACACAGTGAAGAACAGAACCTTCAAAACTACTTGCCAAAATAAACCTTCCTTGTTAGAAGCGGATTATTTGGCACATTTTTATAATAATGGTAAGCTTACTACCATGAGTTGTTACAAGAGATAGATACTGGTAAGTACAGTGGTTACTGAGAAATGGTAGCTTGATCACAACATAATGCATGTAGCAGATAATCTCATAGTTACCTCAAAATTTAAAGGGGGAGAATTGTCAGAAACTTACCTTATAAGTGAATTGTTTTACCACAAATTTCTGACTGCCTTGACTGGCAGTAAAGAAAACATTTTTAGTTAAACAAACTTCTTCCCAATAATTGTTGGAAGATTAACCAAACAAAAGTCTTCATAGCAGTTTTAAATGTTACTAAAAACTGTTAATTTGAATTATGAGTATTCATCTTTCTCTTTGTTTTATAAGTATTTTTTTGAGAAGCTGGGTACAGGTACAGAGAAGCTTCTAAGTAAAGGTCATTTAAGACATTTAATTGTTATTTTAATGGCATATTGGGAGTAAGTGTATTAGAGACACTACTAGGTAATCTGCCAATGTATGACCCAGAAAACCAGATATGTATCAAATGTACCTCTAACCTCTACTGAGCAAAGCCTAAAGGTGGTGAATGAATGACTTAGAATCTGACAGATTTAGATTTTGATCCTGTCTCTACTTAATATAATTTGAAAGTTGGGAAACCTTAGGAAGTTTACTTAACAGCTCTGTACCTTAGTTTCCCCATATATAATGTTAGGGAACTAAAACTTAAAGTGCATGATTCAAAGATTAGAAATAATGTACATGAGGATCCTTCTGACAGCAGTTGGCAAAGGGTGGCTAATAAATACCAGTTATTAAAGCCACCAATCCTATAAATAGCCCACATTTCTTTATTATTTCTAGTCTAGCTCACCAAGAGAAAGTAAGAAGATATGAATTATGCTGAATTGAGGGAAAATATTTTAGATGATTCTTGTAATTTGTAGAGTTGAAAATTTGCCTAGAAAACCAATTTTTTACCTTTGGCTTGAAAGACATCCAGGAGAGCCCACTCATTTCAGTTCCAGCTTAGCACAGCAATGGGAACATTGTGCACTGAATGCACACTTAGGCATCTACCTACTAGATCTTCAAAGAACTGCAGCATCCATGAAAATGGGGCCTCTTGTGTGCCAACTGGCACAGGACTCATTGGCCACTGCTGACTCGCTACCCAGTCTCCACCATGGTCCACTGAACCACATCTGAGGGGAAGAAACCAAAAAGTAGCAAAAAGTTTGTGAAACCTACAAAGGGAACAAGCTGATCAGCAAACATTTACTGGACAAGCATTCCTGATAATAGCAATTACTGCCATATATGTGCCAGACACCCTGCCTGGCTGAGTCATCTTGTTTATTGTCACAATAACACTGTGAGATAGGTATTACTATCATCATTTTACAGAAGTGAAAATGAAGCTCAGAGAAATTCAAAGTAATTGCCTAACATCCCACAGCTAGTAAGAGTCAGAAATAAGATTTCAACCCAGATTTACCTAACTCTAAAGCTGAAACTCATTCTACCACAGCATGCAGGCTCTTTGAGAGTTTGTGTATAGTTGAACTGTTTTTCTGCATGGAACTCAGAACCTACTCATAGATTCTGACCTGAAGGAACCTTAGAGATGATGTTGGTTATTAAACCCCAAGCCTCCCATTGCATAGACCATTTCTCCTTTGTCAGTTGCTCCTTTAAAGTGTTTCCAGTAGTGGGGTGGGGTACAAGGTACTATAGGGAGACCTAAGGGAAAATGACGCCAATCTGTTACTTCTTGCCTGCTACCCATTTAGGTCATCATAGCTCCAGCAGTATCTCTTTTTCACCCTGGTTGCAAGTCATTTGTTTCCATAGCACAGTGACTCTGTTTACAGTTTTCCTGGCACCAGCCACACTGCACCAACCTCATTTCCCCTCCCCAGAACCCACGGATACTGGGAAGCATGGAACCCCCTTACTAGGATCCTATGTTTTAAGTATCAGTCACTCTCTCTCTCTCCCTATAGGCCTAAGGGTACTAGCTGTTTTCTGCAACTGCTACCTCTATAGTTCTTTCATGTATTGCATGCCTTTCCAGTTCTCAATACCTGATTAACAATTGTTTATATTCATTTCTCTGTTAAATAACTAACATTGTTTCTCTCTCTTGACAGGACTCTGACTGGCACAAAAATCATCTTCTCTAATCCCTCTCCAATTAGGAAACTTACGTACTTGAACAGTACTTGAATTTAAAATGATTTTGCTACTATTTGTCCACTTACAAAGTGTTATAATCTAATGAGGCACATACCACCAGTTCTATAAAACATATGTGAAAACTGAGGCTCAAAAGTCATAATGTTGCCACTATTTTGTCCACTTAAATTTTTGCAACTGAAAAAGGATGTATCATCATCCCTATGAAACAGATGTGCAATTTTCCTGAATGTCATCCACATAATGAGTAATAGATATATGATTCAACTGAATTGTCATTACAGCAAAACAAGGCTCTTAATCACTCCTCTGTACTTGGGTCATATCTCCCCCCACACCTTTATTTATTTTTTATTTTTTGTATTTCTTTAGGGAAGGGTCCATAGTGTTTTCAGGGTCTCACTACTAGATCAGACTTGTAGTGATCTACCTGTTTACAGCCTCTCAAGAGCTGGGATTACAGGTGTGCGCCACCACACCCAGTCTCAATTGCCATTTCAGCATGCCCCCAGGGCAGGGCCAGCATGGCAGGCCCAAGGATCAAACCTCTGGCCCCTGCACCTGCTTACAGGCACTTTAATCCACTGAGCTATTTGGCCAGCCCACCCACACCATTATATTGGATAAATATCTCTGCATCTTTAAGAGCTACTAGTGTTCCAAACTGTAGTCTTTTGCCCTCCTGCTAGGACTGTTTATTCTTTTTTACACTCCTGGTATGGAATAAAAATCTAAATAATTTTCATCTACTAACATTTCTTTACCCACCTCCCCAAACCAAAAGGGAAGAAAGCAGCTATCTCTTAGCATAGTGGTATTTGACTCTCAAACTATCCAGGAATCTTCAAAATGACTGAAGCCCTTCTCATAGTCAATCATGATGTCTCTTAGTTCTGGATAATTCACAGTCAGAACCAGAAGAGAACACTAAGCAATTAGAAAAGAGTAAAAATCACAGTTATGAATGCTATCAATACCTTTTATATTCCCCCTACATATTGAACTGCAAAAATGAGAAAGCTCTAATATGTTATTTACTAGTTATCAAAAAGTATGAAGTTGCACTTCAAAGGTACAAATAAGTCTCTCTCATTCTATTACTTCTTGATAAGTGATGCCCAGTTAGAAAGTTCTAAGAAGCTGAGTTTGGAGTGCAGCCACTCCCAGCCTGGGAGCTCTGCTGATCACAGCTAAGTTGCACTCAGTTAATCATGGAAAGAGATCGGCTGATTCCCATGTCAGAGACACTGTGAGGTCACAGTGGGGAGATAGGCTGCTTCTGTCTATAATAACTCAGCCTGGATTCCCTATGGGTTCTTTCTGAGCCCAGTGTCCTTGTGGACACATCCTCAGAGGGATTTATCCTACTTCAAGTCAAGATAGATATTAAACCCACCAGAATCACAGTATATAGGAGGCCTGACCACTACATGAGAGTTAAAACTATCTGCAAATCTAGGATCAGAGAACATAAAAATGCAAAAGACATGGGCATTTCATGCATCCTGAGTCTTGGACATCTTGAAAGCCTGTGATAGTGTTGTTACTTTAATTTGATAACTATTTACAAACCACTAACTAGGGATCAGGCACTGGCAGTATTGCTTTATCCAAGTCAACAAATGTTAGCTAAAGGGAAAGAACTTACTGCAGACATTCCAAAATGTACTAGAAAGAGCACTAGACCAGGAGCCAGAGTGCTAAATCTGGCCTCTGCCACTGAGCTCCTGTACAGTACAGTGTATCTACCTCAGTTTTCTCATGTGCCAAAAGGAATCTGATAAACTAAGATCCAGTGAGACAAATCTAAACTTAGTTGTTATTATTGGGGACAAGCTGAGCACAGTGCTGAGGAGCCTCAGAAAACAAACAAACAAACAAACATGTCCACTTGAGACCCATTAGTTCTGTGGAGGGATTCTAGCTTGCCCAGGAGAAGATGGCCCTTGGCCGGCCAGCACTCAGCCTAGGAGGCTGGACCTGCAAGAAGATGAGCCCCCACTCACAACACATGGCTCTATAGGAACAGACGAGCTGAGCAACTTGCTGGACTTCAGTGTGATGTCTTTCCCACCTGTAAATAACAGTGAAAAAAACAAAACTACACCAACAACACTGGGAAGCAGTCAGCTCAGTGGATCAGGACTAAGAAAATGATGAAATGCCTTTCTTTATGCAGACACAATTAACCTGATTATCTAAGTCAGACAAAGAGTAAACAATAAAGGAAGAACAAAGGAAAAAAAATGATGGACCAATTTACTTCATGAAAATATTTCAGAAATCCTCCAAAAAAAAAAACCTAGCAAACTAAGTTCCACCATTCATAAAAGGAAAAATATAATCAAAACAAACTGCAACTAACATCATACTTGATGGTGAAGTTTTCTTCTGTGAATGAGAACAGGGCAAGAATGTCTACTTTTAAACTTTCTCTAGTTCAGTATTTTACTGGAAATCCTGGTCAGCATTAATATTGCAAAAGAAAATAAAAGAGGAGGAGATTGGAAAACAAAAATAAAACTGTTTCTTTGACAGACAACACAATTTTCCCAGAGTTTAGCAAGTTCTTTGGATACAAGATATGCACGCGCGCTCACATACACACACACACACACACACACACCTTCATTTTTATATATCTGGCCCTGTCTTTGTTTGCAGATTCAGCCAAGCATGAATTTAATATATGTGGGAAAAAAAATGTGTCTGAACTAAGATTTGTGTTAACATGTTCCCTAAGGAATACAATATAGTAATCATTTATAGAATAGTTATATTGTAATAGATATTATAAAAAATATGGAGATGATTTAAATTACACAGGAAGATGTATATAGGTTTTACAATAATGCTATGCCATGTTTTAAAGGAACTTGAGTATCTGTAGATTTTGGTATCTGTGGGATTTACTGAGATCTCTCTCTCTCTCTCTCTCTCTCTCTCTCTCTCTCTCTCTCTCTCTCTCCCTCCCCCTCCCTCTCAGATACTGAAAGGCCATTAGTTAGCAATGTACAATAGGAAGTAGTTTCAAAGGAACAGATACTTAGTTATAAACATTACATACATGTACACTTGATCTGTATGCTGAAATCTAAATAATACTAAAGGAAATCAAGACAGATCTAAATAAATATAGAACTATACTGTGTCATACAAAAACTATCAATCCATTATAGATCTCCTATAGTTTCAATAAAACTTTAATGGTACATTTTATGAACAGAAGGAATCCAATATGAAAATTTAGATAGAAATATAAAGAGAATTAGAATTATAATATTTAAGAGAATTTTGGAAAAGGAGAATAAAAAAGATTCTACTTTGTGATTTTGAGTTAGTGCAATTTACAAGAAGTGCTGCACTGTGAAAGAGTACAGATGTCACCTCCCACACCCTCCCCTCTGTTGATACCTTCCTACAATTGGGAGCATAGGACAGAACACTAAACCAATCAAAATGGCTATCAGTCAGGCCTGTCATTTCTAGAAAGTCATACATATATTCTCATTCAAAGCAGAAAATGAAATTATTTGAAAGAAGTTTCTAAAAGGTCTCCTTTTGACTAACAAACTTTCAGTGTAAAGGCAGATGACAGAACCATTTATATCTACCAAAGCTTCAAGTTTAACCAGCTAACACAGAGGGAGGTCTGTGGAGTTTCTCTACTGTACTATATCTGCTGGCACTGTGGTACTTTGTGAATTATGACTGGTCCACAGCACTCTTTTACCATATTCACACCCAGAAAGCAAACAGATAACACAGATTCTGCATTGAAAAGAAATGGACCAGTTCTAAAAGCAATAAACTGAATTTACTGGTGAGCTGAAAGCTCAGAATTTAAAATTATACTGCTAGAGTATATTGATACTTCATTCACAGCAAACAGAAAAATGTATTATTCCATAAGAGAAACTCTTTCATGAGCAACCTTAATATTAAGAAAAGTTCTAAAAAAAGAAAAAGAAAAAGAAAAGGAAAGAAAGAAAAGCTCTATAAAACCCTACTTGCTATGAGTGAAAGAAACCTATAGGACCAAGTCAATAGAAAATAAGAAAGAAACCCATTGGAGATATGTAGGGTACTTGCTGTAAAAGGCTCAAGTCAACAACTTCTAACATTGCCAGTCTTACAGAAAACCCACTACTATTATGGACTACTGGACTATATTGGAATGGTTTGCTGAATTCACATACCTATAATATTTAAATGACAATGGAATACCCTTCTTTGACAAAACTAAACAAAAAAGGGGGATACAAATGAATGACCATTTTGTATCTGTATATTCAAAATAGTTACAATAGATATATCAGCTACATTCTCTTAATTCAATGAATAGAAAGATTTGTTCTAACAGTGTTTGTAAACAGGATATCATGTCTGCATCTTGTACAATGAATAACAACTAAGACAAAAATATTCAATGTATTAATTATTGAAACTGTTTTACTAATCAGTTTTGAAACTGTCTCATTGCTATTGTTTCTCAATAATTTTTTTTTGAACCGGGGATTGAACTTAGGCCCTTGCACTTGCCAGGGAAGCACTTACTCCACTGAGCCATCTCCCCGGCCCCTCAATAAAATTATTCAAAAAAAAGCTAGAAATGATATAGCATTTCACAAAACAAAATAATAGGAATTCAACCATGATTGTTATATTGCATAATGTTGTCTTCAATCTAGTTGTTTAGATTACCAGATATAAGCATGCAAAATTGATTTTTAAAGTCATAGGAAATTAAAAGAGAGAAGAAAAAATTCAAGCATTAACTGTTCTTTTCAATAGGCTAGCAGAAATCAGCAGCAAAATTTTACATTCTATCAAATAGATGATAGATAGATAGATAGATAGATAGATAGATAGATAGATAGATAGAGATAGATAGATAATAGATATTCCCCCTTCTTTCTTTCTTTTGTTTTTTTCCTCATCCTAGTTGTTCCTGGAAGATCATATTTTAAAGAGCAAAATCAACAACAAAAACCCCAAAATTAAATGAATAAGGTGCTAAATAGAATGTACATTTGTTTGCAGTAAGAGCACTAAAACAATAAGGCTTGACTCAGGTTGCCTGAGAAAGTGGCCAGTTGATGACACAAAGTTTATCCTGCTCTTCAAACCATTAGAGTAGATAAATGTAATTCTCTGGAAAGTAAAAAAGACAGAGGGAAAAATTGATACACAAAATCAACCTCAACAAATGTGACCAAAGATAGTCTAATCTTCAGTGTTGCTCCACTTTAATCTTTGGTCTCCACTTCCGTCAGTTCATAAACCCAGAATACAGACTAGCTCCACCCTGCTTTCCTCCAGACTCAGTGGATCCTAACAATGGGAGGGCTTCTGAGTACATCTCATCCAGTCACCCACTCCCACAGGACTCTGGTCTCCAACATTCTGGTGAGGCCCTCCAGCTTTTGCTTGGTACATTCACTGATATCATCATGCTCATTGCATATCAGTATGACATTCCAGGCCCATCAGCTCGGATGAATAGAAACATGAAATTCCAAATCTCTCCCTGAAGGTAACTCATTAGTTCTAGCTCAGCTCTCCTAATGCTACCTGTGTTCACCTGAACCCTCTTCCCCCAGAGCAGCCTTTGACCCAGTCTTTCATTCTCCTGACCTTCCTAAGAACTCCTGTCAACCACCCTGGGGTTTACAGAGCACTTTCCCTACAGGTTATTAGCAAATTAATATTCCAAAGAAAAGGGGGAAAAATCCCACTCTTACATTTCTTGGGCCCTGTTATCAGAAATGAGTTCTTCACTTTATTTATTCAGAAGTTGACATTAAGCATGAAAATAGACATGACCTTTTCAGCCAGACCCCAGAGAGGAGATACTAAAAATACAAATGTACATCTTCAGGCACCAAGGCCAGAGCTGACACTATGAATAACCTCCTTTGATCCCTAGAGACTCAGACAGGCAACATAAAGGGACCTGCAGGCTAATTTGTACATCGGGTGCTAGAAGAGTCATCAGCCAGGGTTGGCCTTTGTCCTCTAAGATGACCCCAACCAACAGAGGCCCCATACATTTCTGAGCCTTGAGGTGGCCCAAAGGAGCAAATGGTTTTTGATTGTTTTTGTGTTTGTTTATTTGCTTGTTTGCTTGTTTTTGGTATTTTAGGGAAGAGTCTACAGGGTGTTCAGGGTCTCACTACTAGATTGGACTAGTAGTGATCTGCCTATTGACAGCCTCCCGAAAGCTGGGATTACATGGGCCGAGGAGATGGCTCAGTAGAATAAGTGCTTCTCTGGCAAGCACAAGGGCCTGAGTTCAATCCCTGGTTCCAGGAAAAAAAAATGCAGAGCTGGGATTACAGGCACACACCACCATGCCTAGTCTTAATCACTGGCTCAGTGCACCACAGGGGCAGGGCTAGCAGGCCAGCACAGCAGGCTCAGGGATTGAACCCCCTGCCCCTGTGCCTGCTTGCAGGCACTTTAATCCACTGAGCTATTTGGCCAGCCCTCAAATGGGGGTATTAGGCTACAAAGGCATTTAATTATAATCATAACAACTCCTTACACTATTTGAGATTCACAGTCAAGGATTTGGACTTCCGTTAACCTGTGATTAAACCCAAATAACGTTATCATACTGTTGATTAAAATGAAGATGGACTACTGTTTCCATGGGTTCTAAAACTGAGGATTCAACCAGTCATGGGTTAAAAATATATTTTACAACAATAGCATTTGTAGTGCATGTATCCACAGTTTATTTTTTTGTCATTATTACCTACACAATACAGCATAGCTATATGCATAACATCAACATTGTATTAGGTATTATAAATAGTCTAGAGATGATTTAAAGTATATGAAAAGCTAGGCACAAGTAACTACTATACCGTTTTCCCTAAGGGATCCACAGATTGTGATATCCACAGGGGATCCTGGAATCTATCCCTACAATTGCCAAGCCTACACCCTTCAATGGGTACTTAATCTTACATAAGTATTATCAGCTAATAGCAAGAATAAATGATATTTGTTGAGATAGTCACTGTGTTTTACTGTCTCATTTAATCTTCACAACAAACCAATAAGGGTATATTATAATTTTTTTTTCCATTTACAGATGAGAAAACTGAAGGCAGTAGCAAGGAGGCATCTTGCTGGAGGCCATACAACTAGTAAATGTCACTCTTACACACATGCTCTGACCGATAACTAGGGAGGCTCTGACAGGTGTGGAGTCTCTAGGTGCCGCTTGTCCCAAAGCTCTTCCCTTGGTATATAAGCTACTCCTCAGCTCCCAGCCATGTCATTTCTGAATCCGGAGGCTCCTCTGTCACTTTGGCCACTTGTACATTCTCAGCTGAGCAGGGCACATCTTCCAAGCCTGTGCTAAGACCCTTCAACCTAGAAGATCCACCTGGTGATTTCCATACAGATGTCAGTCACATGCTACCATCACCACTTTGGAAATATCTGTACACCGCTATTACCTCCTTCATGAACTACTACAAAATAGCTTACATTATCCCCTCCCTTAACTGACATTTTACTCTACATGGTTTCAGTTGTCCATAGTCAACCATGATCAAAAATCATAAATACTGAAATAGTTTACAAAAATATTACATGAAAAATTCCAGAAATAAACAACCTAAGTTTTAAATTATAAGCCATTCCTAGTAGCATGACAAACATCTCTCCCCCTGTGTGGGACATGAATCATCCCTTTGTCCAGCACATCCACATCATACATGCCACCCACTCACTAGTCACATAGAACCAAATCAGTTATCAGATCTACTTTCCTGGTATTACACTGTTTGTGTTCAAGTAAACTTTCTTTTATTTAATGTTCTCAAAGTACAAGAAATGTCACTAATGTTATTATAGTATATTGTTATAATTGTCCTATTTTGTTACTGGTTATAATCTGTATAATTTATTATTATACAGAGTATATTATTACTCTGTATAATTTATAAATTAAACTTCATTATAGGTGACTATTGATAGGTTTTCGACAGTGTCACAGCAGAGAAACAGGCAGAAGAAAAAAGAGAAAGGGCCTTTATTATAAAGGAAAAGGGGCTTTATTGGAGGACACAGAGAGAATTTGGGAAGACAAGGAATTCTCTGGATTGGATCAAAGGGAGGCTGGGCTTTTATGGTTTTTTGTCAGGGGTGGGTTTGAAGGGAATATTTAGATATACCTGAGGAGCTGATTGGGGCCTTCCCTGAGGTGGCAGGAAAGGTGAGAGGAAATTGCACCCTTGGCTGAGTTGGAGAAGAAGCGGGGAGGTGGTCTATGGAAAAGTATGCTGTTGTTTTAAGGGTTTCAGCCATATTGGATGACCACCATAATAATTCAGCAATTCATACTAAGGCTATAGCCTATCAAATATTCATAAGAAAAAACATATATGGGGTTCAGCATTGTCCAAGCTTTCAGGCATCTACTGAGAATTTTGCAATATATCTGCTATGAATAAGGGGAGAAGGGACCTACTTTATTTCGTTCTATCTAATTATGTCTAAACAGCAATGTCTGAAATTGTATTTTGGTATGCTGGTCAACTTTTCAAGTATGCATTAAAATGTATTTATATTTTTTAATTTCTCATTTATAATACACTAGCCAATGGCTCTCTCTGGTAGGCTTTTCCCAGAATACCCTCCTAGACATGCTCCAATCATTCATTGTCCCGCATATAAAATTAATGAGTATTTTTCTTCAGACTTTCCTGGGAGCCTGATTATCTTTCCAGACCATAATGAAAATCAAGAACATTCTGAATAGCAAGACAGAATTTTTTACTGAAATGGCAAAGCCATGGCTATTGGTTTCTCTAAGAGGAAAGGTTTCCATGATCTCCAGGGAAGATCTGCCTTCAGAGAGTATACCACAAGCAGAAGGGAAGCAGAATGGGCTCTATCCTAAGATGAACAAGCCCTGCATCTAGCTGGATACTTACACTGACAGAATTTTGGCAGAAACCATCACCCATCAATGTCAAAAGTACTAGAATCTTTGAACAAAGGCGACACAGCTCACAAAGAAAACAGAGCTTGTGCAGACAGTGCTAATGAAGTAAGATAGCCATCAAAACCTTACTTGCATCCATTTGTGCTCATTATTATGTGGCATTAAGGAAATTTTCTGCTGAGCAGAGTGACCTTGACATGTGATTTCTTGTCCTGTTCTGGATATATGCAGAGCATTATAAAAAGTAATGATTCCCAAAGAGCCCATCTAATCTGACAATTTTCATCAGCCTCCAGAGGGAGATTTTACCTGTTGTCCATTTCCCCAGTATTTTCCAGTGT
>NW_004524621.1:13569750-13570830 GCF_000260255.1 Octodon degus | reverse complement strand
CACACACACACACACAAATAAAATATTAAAAATAAATAAAGAAAAGTAATTTAATCAGTGCACACTTATGCATTGTATAAATGCCACAGTAAACTCCATTAATAGGTACAATTAATACAAGTAAATAAAAATTTTAAAGTAAAAAGAGTCATATAAATGAGAAGCCAAAGATCTGAGAATTAAATACAACTTTGAAAACAACTATTTTAGGCTTAACACATTGCAGATTTCAATTTCAAAATGAAGATAAATATTTTGTTTTCTCACCCTTCAAACACTATTTCTATGTTTCTTCCTACTTCTCTTGACTCCTTCTTTATCAATTTGTGAACGTCTCTCTCCACTTTCTTATTACAATCTCAAAAGAACTATTTGTCTCACACATTCCCACACATATCCTCTGCCCCCATGATCACACTCTAGCAGCAATCCCAAGGACAAAATCTTTAGCATCAACAATTAAAAAAAGAGCCAGGAATATAGCTCAGCAGCATAAGCACATTTCTAGCAAAAGCAAAGTCCTGAGTTCAATCCCTCATACCACAAAAAAAAAAAAAAAAAGCAAAGCCATAGACCAGTTTTTTTCATAATATACCAAAATTTGGGGCTGGGACTAGCCCTTTCTAATAACAGTCTCTATAATAATATTTAAATGTGCAATAACAAACACACTGAGGGGGAAATTATAGAAACAATACCTTTCACAATAGCACCGAGGAAAACCAAACACCTTGGAATTAATCTAACTAAAGATCTTTTCAAGGAAAATTACAGTACTCTGAAAAAAGAGATCATAGAGGATTTCATAAAATGGAACGATATTCCATACTCCTGGATAGGAAGAACCAACATTGTGAAGATGGCGAAACTTCCAAAATTGCTGTACAGATTTAATGCAATCCCTATCAAACTAAAACCAATGTACCTCACAGAGTTAGAGAAATCATTCCTAAAATTTATCTGGAACCAGAAAAGTCCTAGAATAGCAAAGGCAATCCTGGGCAATAAAGACAAGGCAGGAGGCATTACAAT
The DNA here is from genome assembly GCF_000260255.1 of Octodon degus. Classification (NCBI taxonomy): domain Eukaryota; kingdom Metazoa; phylum Chordata; class Mammalia; order Rodentia; family Octodontidae; genus Octodon; species Octodon degus. The sequence goes on along the minus strand of NW_004524621.1, from coordinate 13,569,798 downwards.
TCCTGACTTGAAATTATACTACAAGGCTACTGTGATAAAATCAGCATG
>NW_004524621.1:13560108-13563815 GCF_000260255.1 Octodon degus | reverse complement strand
TAAACAAAAAAAGGGAATACAGATGAATGTCCATTTTTTATCTTTGTATTCAAAATGGTTAAAATAGATATATAGTTACATTCTCTTAATGAATACAGGGATATGTTGTAATAGTGTTTGTAAATAGAATATCATGTCTGCATCTTGTACAGCAATAACTACTATGAATAATGTGTGCAATGTGTTAATTATTGAAACTGTCCTACCAATTTGGTTTGAAACTGTCTCATTGCTATTTGTTTCTCAATAAAAGTGTGGGGAAAAAATTTTAAATAATAATATTTAAATATGCTTTGGCAGGATTAGGAATTTACACATTTGAACATAAGCTGGTAAGATTTTTAGATTTTCACACTGTCACAGTGAGGACGTAGTTAAATTTGGTTTGATAGAGGACCAAACAAATGGGTAAGTGGTCTCGGTCACTTTCCCCTGACTGCCACTCCCCTACCTCCAACCAAGAAAGAAGAGACATTCCCAAAAGCAGGAAAGACAGCAACAGCCACCCTTAGTGTGGACCATACCAAACCCACAACTAGTCCTAGTCCTACACATCTCTGCAGCCCATGAGGAACAAGGCCTTGAGACCATCTTCTCTGATCAGGGTTGAAATGTAGTGGAAAGACTCTATAGTCCAGAGAATTGAATTCAATGCAACCCCTGTCATTATTTTAGTAAGAGACAACACTCAGTTAGGTGGTTGGGCAAAGAAATGGACTTTGGAGCTATAGAGAACTAGAATCAAAGCTCCCTCAGTTTCTCATCTTATAACCAACTTGAACAAAGCACTTGACTTTTGGGGCCTTGTTTTCATCACCTACATAAAAAGGATAATATTATGTTTATTAGAGTTTATTATAAAACAAAAAGGAGGTATGGATAGGTATTCAATTAAGGTTAGTTGCTGCTGTGTGGCTTTTAGGAAATCCTTAAACATCTCTGAACTTCAGTTCCCTCATTTGTAGAGTAGAGTACAGATTACATAATTTCAGATATTCTTGATGACAGGAAATTCTGAGATGTCAAATCCTAGCAAAAGATAGCAAACATAAAATACAAATAGTTGCAACATGAGATGTTAGTTACATCTTACCAAAATAGTCAAGACAGGAACTGTGGAGATAGCTCAGTGGTCTAAGCACCTGCCTGGCAAACATAAGGACCCTGGTTCCACCCCTAGTACTGCATGCTGTACTGGGCCCTTGCTGTGCCAGCCACTGAAACAAGGCATGGTGATGCATACCTGTAATGCCAGCACCAGGGAGACTGAGACCAGAGGATCACTATAAAGCCAAGCTGCATAGTGAGACCTGTACCAAATTCATAAATCTTGTTTAAAAGAATAGTCAAGACAGAGGCAACAGAAATCAAACATATTGTAGGCTGGGGAGATAGCTTAGTGGCATGAGTACCTGCCTGGGAGGTGCAAGGACCTAAATTTGAGCCCTGGTACCAAAGAAACATATTATAAAGGCCATTATCATTTGTGGATCTCTAGGAAGTGGACACTCCTCACACTCAGTTGGGCACATGAGAAAGCTCCCATTGCCCTCAAAGAGCCATCCCCACATATTGAGCTAATGGAGAAAATGAAGAGGAACACTATACCAAAAAGTACATTTTAAGACCAAAAAATGTAGATTCAATTAAAAATATTGGTGATGACTTGGTGGAAGATAGGCATATAGCTCAGTGGTAGAGTTCCTACCTCGCATATGGAAGGCCTTGGATTTGATCTCTAATACTTAAATACTTGACATATTTTTTATTGGATACAGGGTCTTACTATGCAGTTCAGACTTATAGTGGTCCTCCTGTCTCAGCCTCCCCAGCACTGGTATTACGGGTATGCATTACCATGCCTAGTTTTGGGGCCAGCATGATGTGCCAGAGGTTCTGGAGCCTGCATGGCATACGGGGGATTGAACTTGAGTCCTTGTGCTAGCCAGGCAGGCACTTAAACAGCTGAGCTATCTCCCTAGTCCTGCCAAATTTTTTAATGATGCAAAAAGCAAACTGGTCTAAGACCAGCTTCTGATACTGTTCTATCACTACTTGGTTTCAAATTTTGCTTCAACTATTGAGAAGCTCACAGAGAAATTCACAGGTCATTTTTGGTAACTATGGAAGTCTTACACTCAACATATTATCATTAAAACACTACTTCCCCTTTCACTTGAGCACTATATTTTATTTTCTATTGTGCTAATTAATTTTAGGTGTTGACTGAAGCAAGCAACACATACAGAATTGGCAAATCATTATTTCTGAATGTATCTGTGGGTGCTTATCATGTTAATGTTATCCCCTAGTTATTGCAGGCTGATCAGGCCCACAGTCTCCCAAATGAGTGAATGGTGAAAGCTTACATAGTGAGACAAATAAAATGATTTCAGGGCTCCAAGAGGATCCAAACGCTCTCACAGAATTCATGATTCTCTGGGTTAAGACAAAGAACTCTTCTGGGCAGTCAGCATTTACCAGGTTATCAAACAAAGGAGGAGAATCCTGAAGAAAATGCAGGAATCTGGGTAGGACTTGGGAATCCCTCTTTAGGACTTCTCCAAGTCATAATTACAGTTTTTTGGTTTTTGTTTTTGTCTTTTTGAGACAGGGTCTTGTTGCAGACAGCTAATTTAGATAGATATATTATAGGCTGTCAGACAGAGCTAGGCCCTCAAGGAGACAGTAGGGAAGATAAGATGACTTTACAACTTTGAGAGAGACAGAGCCCTGCTGTGGGCTGGATCTCAAGACAAAAGAGTAAACAAATGCAGCCACATACTTCCCTAAAGATAGGCATCCAGAATTGATATTCTAAATGAGTCTCTCACCTTAAGGGTGCCTGGAAGTCACTAACCCAGCCCCCAACAGGAAAAGCCCCAGTTCTGTATCCATGCCCCTTACCATGCCCACTTGTGATGTGAATCGCTTCCCCATTTGGTCCATGATTTAATCAATTTTACATAAGCAATTGTACTTGTAATTTCATTGATTGACCATAGTTTTGCCTCACCTCATGTCCACCTAAATGAGTTCCCGTGTTCACCACCTTAGACCCACCTCACCACATGATTTTACTCTATAAACATCCCTAGAAGACACAGCTTTGGGGGCAACACACACAGGTCCCCCTTCTGTCCTCTTGGACAGGAGTTTTGTTCCCCCCAATAAATATATTCTGCTCTTAACCTCCGTTGTTCCTAAAATTTATTCTTCAGTTTTAAAGAACACAAATTCCACTCAGGTATCTTTCAGGTTGGGAGTTTCATTCCCCTATATCAGTCTCACTCTGCAGTTAAGGAGGGCCTTGAGCTCACTTTGTAGCCTAGGCTGGTCTCTAATCACAGTGATCCTCCTGCCTCAGCCTCCTGAGTGCTGGGATTATAGGTGTGTGCAACCATGCCTAGCCCATTGTGTTAATTTAGGAGACCTCTGTTAATTCCAAGAAGGCCTTCACTGCAGGAGTGAGAAGTCTACAGCTACAGTCTCCTTTTAGTTCATTGGAGTTGGAGTCAAATGTCCTCAGTTGTGGCCTTATCTTGTCCTTTGAGGCATCCCAATTTCTCAGGCCAATACAGACCTCATTGGGGACCAGTGGCTCATAGAGGTTCACTTACTATGAGTTCACTGTCTATCTCCAGACAAGGGCCTGGACCTCCAGTGAGCTCATACATAAACATGAAAAGCCAGTTGATATATATATA
>NW_004524621.1:13554797-13560008 GCF_000260255.1 Octodon degus | reverse complement strand
TTTTTTGGTGAAACCGGGGATTGAACTCAGGCCCTTGCACTTGCCAGGGAAGCGCTTATTCCACTGAGCCATCTCCCCAGCCCCAGTTGGTTCATATTAAGTCCTGCTCAGAGTCACTTCATAGTGATCTCCACCAGGAGCTTCCAGACAAAGTGGTCACATGTGTGGATGACTAAATGGGGAAGATTTACCTTCAGTGTGAGCAGACATCATCCAATCAGCTAGGGGCCTGGATAGAACAAAAAGGCAAAGAAAATTATCTACCTTTCTCCTGAGGCTGGACATGCTACTGTTTCCCTATTCCTGGACAACAGAACTCTAGGCTTTTTAGCCCTTGACTATAGGACTTATGCCAGTGGCCCCAGGTTTTCAAGTCTTTGTGCTCAATCTGAGAGTTACATATGCAGCTTCCTTCATTTTGAAGGTTCTAGATTTGAATTGAACCACAGTACCAGCAGTGGGGAGTCACCAGGCTACAGATGAATTGTCAAGGGATTCAGCCACCTTAATTTCATGACCCAATTTCCATAATAAGATCCCTCAAATATATATATATATATATATATATATATATATATATATATAGAGAGAGAGAGAGAGAGAGAGAGAGAGAGAGAGAGAGAGAGAATGTACATAATCCTTTCTAATATATATCTTCTATTGGTTCTGTCTCTTTGAAGAACTCTAATAGTCATCATCACAGCTTTGCTTTCACCTATTTTTTTCTATTTCATTGTGTCTATTCTTATAATCTATTTAAATTCCTTTATGAAACAAGGGAATGTATAAATATATAGAAATCATCTTATGAGTCAGTCAATCATTTTAAATGTCATTTTCCATGTGTAAAATAAGAGTTAAGGACTCAATATCAAACGTCCCATTCAGCTGTAACCCTTTTCATCTAGTCTTTCACTTCTAAAGCACTGGCCAGGGATATAGCTCAATAGCACAAGCCCCTGCCTGACAAGTGCAAGGTCCTGAGTTTGATTCCTGTCTTTAAAAAAAAAAAAAAACACCGCAGTGTTCTAAAGCACAAAGATCATGCATGTTATGTTTACATAGCCTTGAATTGGTAAGTAGAGGCAGCACAAGGTCCGCTGCTTCTCTGATATGAGATTTCCTTATACTGTGCTTTTATTGGAAATCACTTATGCTATAAAAGATATTCAGTAGTTCTAATGAATTTTAAATGACTCATTTTGTTATATTCCTTCCCATCTTATTACTATTAAGTACTTCTTTTGTATCCTTTGAATTGAAGCTGAAACTCTATATTGAAGAGTTCTTAATGTTTGTATAGAATATAATCATCTTGAACACTTTGAAATTATCCTACATTAGTCTTGAACAGCCCTGTGTGATAAGTGAAACAGGAATGTATCTTTTTTTGTGCTTGGGATAACACAAAGAGTTAAGTGACTCACTAAAAGTCACACAGATCATTCTTGGCACAAGGACTGGAGATCTAATTTTCTGACTCTAAGGCTCTCTCCAAACTCCTAGCCTCTAAAAAGATCCTTCTAAAAAAAATCCTTCTAGTTCCCACTGACCATGCCTAGGCCACACGTGTCCCAGGACAACCTTACTGCTATGTTGCTGTGGGAAGTTATGTGCTCCTATACCACACAGCACCCTGGAACTGGTTTTTATCTCTTTTTGACTTACAAATGTAGAAACAGCAGTCCACTGTTTCTTGGTTGAAAGTACACTTTCAACCTTTATTCCTGAGCTAAATAAACATCAGAGTCTAATTCTCTGTGAGCCACTTTAACTAGTAGGCATGAGAGGCCCAGTGCCTGGGACCACCAGCTTTCCAGGAGCCTATGAAGAAATACAAAATGAACTGGCTTCCAGCCATAGATAACAAAAACAGAAATTAACAGCCATTTAATTAACTGCCTGAAAAATATAACATTATGTCAACTTCATCATTAAATGTATTATTCACAAAAAAATTTCATTACATGTGAGAATAATTTGTGGATTAAATTCTCTTGTTTTGCAAAAATGCCTGAGTAGGCACAATGATTGATTAGAAGACACAGCCAATTGAATAAGTCTTTCATAAGCAAATAATTTCAAAGGCAGACCAACAAAATTCTCTTCAACATTTTTATGGAAACTTTCACAGATTGAATGTATTTTAATGTGTTTCAGCTAAATGACAAAGCCTCCACAAAAGTCTACAGAAAGCTTAAAATAGTCTTAATTTTTCAAATACCTAAATTTCTCCAAGCAGGCTGATGTCTTTAAGTAAAATTGTTCCCCAGGGATTCACAGTTTCTTTTATTTTAAAGAGAACAGAAAAGTAATAGACAAGACATTAGAAAAGATACACAATTTTTTTTTAAAGCTAGGTATTCAACAATGGTTGTTATATTGCACATTGTTGTCTTCATTGCAGTTGCTTAGGTTACCAGATATAGGCATATAAAATAAAAATTTTAACACAGTTTATATAATTTCTTCTAGTTGCTGAATTTGGCCAAATTTCATTTATTTGGAGGGAACTGAAAAGGCCGGGGAGCACTCTGAGCCCTGTGAATATGCTTGATTGTTCCGGGGACTATAGACAACCAAGAACCCAAAAGCAAGCTTCCTTTCTCCACACCATCAAACTTAATCTCTTCTAGATATGAAAAAGTGTTCTTAAAAAATTTAAACTCTGGCAAAAGAGCTAATAAATTCAGCCCCACTGCCAAGGGCATGGTTTCAATTGCCGCAAGCAGCCTTGGGGTGCACTGGCAGAGTCCTAAAAATGTTGTAAGTTAAAAACCATCTTGTATCTTGACACAGAAACTGCTGTTAATTCTGTTAAACCTCTTGTATTTAAGTACTATGGTTGGCATCAGAAATGGGCAATTCTTTAAAGGCTCAATGGCTCTGTAAAAGCTGCCTCCAAAGAGCCTATGGTGAAGCCATCTGGCAGGAAGTCTTTACCCTCAGAGCCCTCAGAAGTCACCTAGGAGCGAAGCTATGAGGATCGGCTTGTGAATCCTAAGGGCTGGTAATGATGACAAACCTCCTTCCTGGAGGGCTGAACCTATGACTCTTGGCTTCAGTCCCAGATCTTCAGAGAGTCCTGGGGAGTTAGATTACTGAGGAAACAATATTGATGGTCCCTGCTGAAGCCACAGCCAATTTTAGAACTTGCTTTCCTACTGGGAAATGAAAACCTGAATTTCATTTAGGTTCTAGGAAGTCTTCCTGAGTCTTCTGTCTGTCAGAAAATAAAGCAAGCTCTTGAGAGGAGCAGGGTTGGAGACATAGGACCCTGCATTAAGAAGATATGTATAAGAAAGTCTGCCACCCAGAAGTATTTTATGTCCTCAGAGGCTTAGCATCCTGATTATGAGCAAATATTCTTCCCAAAAGTCTCCTGTCTCCACCTAGTACTTCAGAAGTCCGGTTATGGCTGCTTCTACTCCTTTCAACTCTGATTATTCCACATCTCTGCCTTGAATCTTAGTTTGCTGTTCTGTCTAAGTCCTTCAGATTGATGATACTCAAGTCAGCTTGGTTCTGAATCCTAGCTTCCTCAATGCTGTCTGCACTTTTTTTTTTCCCCTGCATTACTGGAGATTGAACTCAGGGCCTTGCACTTACCAGGCAAGCACTTATTCTACTGAGAATCCCATCCCCTCCTTTTTTTTCTCAGTGCTCCAAAAGCCAACTTTGGATCCTTAAAAAACTAAGACTGGAAATCTCATTCAAGCCAGCTATCACCCTTCTAGGAATTTTCCTGGAGGAACTCAAAACATCATATCATAGTGATAAATGTGTACCTGTGATTATAGCAGCACAATTTGTGACAGCCAAATCTTTGAAACAACCAAGATGCCCATAACCTGAAGAATGGATGAAAAAGATGTGGTACTTTTATACAATGGAGTATTACTCAGCTATAAAGAATGATAAACTTGAAGCATTTATATTTAAGTGGATACCACTTGAAGATATACTCATAAGTGAAATAAACCAGACCCACATGGGTAAATATCATACAGTCTCCCTAGTATAAGAACTCAAAAGAAGAAATGCAAATAGGAAGGTAAACACAATTAAAAGAAAAGTGAGAACTTGAGGATTGGACAATGAGGAGAGGGCAAGGAGAAAAGTTGGGAAAATGACAGGGGCAAAGCCATACATTTATATGCACAATGGGTAAGGCAAGGATCCTGAGAATCTGCACATGTTTTTGAAACTAGCAGTTAATTGGTAGGATTCTCACCCTGACCAACTATATATGCTGATACCTGTGAACTAAGAAACTGCACTGAAGAAAGCAATATGTAATAGAAGGGGCACACTTGGAATGCCTGTCACTCTGGTCTTATAAATATGTACTGCTTTTCATGACATACCAATTATTGCCATAGTGTCTCTCAAGTAAATGTTTGTTTTTAAAAAGGGTAAAAATTAAAAAAGTAATTAAAAGGCTTACCTGAAAGCCCTTTCAGGCTAAAAGTCCTTTAAAAAAGTGTTTCATATTTTTTTATCTGAGCAAACAAGAATTAAATGGTAGTGATTCTTCTCATGTATGGACTTTAAGTGCTATAAATACCAAGCTTTTTATTTTTCTAGAAAGTCACAACCTCTGTTTAAATGTGATGATTTGGAATACTATTCAAGTAACTACCTTTATGTATGTGACATACATTTTCTATATGAAATGTAGAAATATATTATGCTTAAATCAGCATTCTTATTATGTTCATCAAAAATATTTGAATCTAGATCTTCCTTATGGTTCAACATATATGTCAGGTGACCATTTAGGGGAAACCTGGTATACATCAATGGGAAGTCTGGTTGTTAATCTTACTTTTCATCTGGTAGTAGCACATCTTTATTTACTAGTGATTTAATAAACTGACTCCTAAAACACACTTTACAAAAGCTATTTAACTGAAAACAAAAATTGCAATTTAGTACTCAAGAAGTGCAATGGCTTGTGTCTTATTGTCCCCCCCAAAGCCTCATGTTGTGATTGAGGTAGGCTTCTAGAGTTTGTGGTTAATTTATGATCCAATGCTGAGAATATGGGTATGAATACTACACCCATGGACAGCAGGAATGCAATATAAGGAAGGGAGACTTGTTTTCTGCTGCTGCCACTGCTCCTCAGTTTTTGTTCTTGCATTTTTCTGCTGCCATGAACTATTGCCCTCTTCCATGTGCCATCCTATCTTGGAGCCAACCAAGTAC
>NW_004524621.1:13538807-13548380 GCF_000260255.1 Octodon degus | reverse complement strand
CCCTCTTGTGATGGCCGGTGATATAATCAAGCGTGGGCATGGGCACGGGTTGACTGCCCGCAATGATTTCCATGTCAGGCAACAGGGAGGCCAGGACACATAGCCCTGTCCAGTTAGTTGGGAGGAAGGTATAGGCTATATTGGTCACACAAACAAACACTTGCCCTCTTGGGGAGCAAAGGGGAGCACTATATTTAAATAGCATCCTGCAGGAAGCAAAAGTAATGAAACCCACATCTATAGAGGTTGCATTGTCTTGGTGAATGCCCTGAAGGCAAGAAGGGGCAGGATAAGTCAAAGGCTGTATTACAAAGGGATAAGAGGGACTACAAGAAGAATTAGCAGGATCAATGAGAGCCTGGGGGGTTGAATTGGAGGGAATAGCAAGGGGCATAGGTGTGCCCATAGTCATACACAGCCAACAATCCTTTACCATGTCGGGGTTAGTGGAATGATGGATAGCCGCAAGTATGTCCATGGTCTGAGTATCCAGATCTGTGCCTCTTGATTTAGGCAATGCTAAAGGAGGATACTTGATCTTAGGAAACATACGATTCCAAATTTCTTCCAACCTTTGATCTACATATTGCTGTCGGATCTGATCCTGGGGGCCGAATCCATCCGAAACATGGATTGGGGCATTCTTTGACCAACACACAGACTTTCCTACCATCCCTTCACAGGAGGCCTGAGTGTACTTGTTATTTCCAAGCACTCGCGGGACGTTGGCCCAATCGCCACTGTGAACAGCGCATTGAGTGCCAAGTAGTGTGGCCGTAAAGAAGGTCCGATTATTCAGGCCCACACATTCTGACAGCTCCTAATAACAAGTCGAGTGCATTTGGTCCTTATAAGACGTGCACTCTTTTGGGCATGTCATCAATTTGGTGCTATCTTGAGGCCTGACACAGGGTTTGGATTTGCATTGCCAATGAGTAATTTGACCACTGAGCTGATTATTCTTTCTAGTAACAAGGTATGCTACCTTATTTCCACAATCTGTAGTTTGCAATATTGTTTGTATTTGATCCCGTTCTCTCTCATCATTAGGGTCAACTTTGTAGATCTGAAGGTCCAGTCCTGCACTTCCTGAGGTTGCCCTGACAAGGTGTGAAATGGATTGTTTTGTGCTGGAACAAAATCCTGTTGCCCCAAGGAATTGCTTGGACTTGGGGGCCTGGGGCTGGCCCCGTGTCCCATTTTTCTGCTGTTGTGGGGGCAGGGGATTTCCATGTATATCTCTTTTGGATTCGCATTCTCTGGCCCAATGTTTCCCCTCATTTACATTGGGGACATAACCTGGGCTTTTTTATTTGAGCCTGGGCCTTGTTATTTTCTCCTTTACAATTTTTGGCTATATAACCAGGCTGGCCACAAGTAAAGCAGTTGTTATTTTGCCTTTGGCGGGAAAGGAGTTGTTTAACTGTGCAGCCCTGTTCAGCCACGGCCATAGCCAAGCCTTGATGGTAGGAAGGCCCAATATCTGCACACAAATGTATGTAACTGGACAAATAGGTCTTTTTTCTGTGAGGCCTAATCGTGGCCTGGCAGGATGAGTTGGCATTTTCAAAAGCAAGTTGTTTAACAATGTTGGAGGCTGCATCGGCATTGCCAAAAAGGCACTCAGCAGCCTGTAAAAGGCGATTCACAAAATCTGAAAAGGGCTCTTCTGGTCCTTGTTGAATTTTTGCAAATGGGGAAGTTGCCTCCCCTTCTACAGGGAGCTTTTTCCATGCTCTAGTCATGGCCAAATTAATTTGAGCAAAGAGACCAGTGTCGTAGCGATATCTGAGCCTCCTTAGTGGAATAGTCACCTGCGCCAGTAAGCATGGCAAAAGTCCAAGGATCGCCATTATCGGCATTGTTTTTTGCCATAATTTCACATTGCTCAAAAAAGTCAGATTTCCATAAAAGGTAATTCCCCCCTGAAAGAGTTGCTCTAATTAGGTCTAGCCAGTCCTTTGGAGTAATCCAGCCCTGAGTCATAGGATTGAGGACAGCGATGGTATAAGCTGCAGTAGGGCCATATTGAGCAACTGCAGTTTTTAGTTCTTTCAATACGGTTACAGCAAAAGGGGCATGGACTCTAACAGCCCAAGGCTCAGCAGCATTTTGGCTGGGGGCCATCATTTCCAAAACCAGAAACACCATTTTGGGTGGAGGCCTATGGTGTTCAGGCGCCATTTTGGTCAGGGGCCTACTGAGTCCAGGTGCCATCTTGGGAGTGCCACGTGTCTGATCAGCATGCAGGGATTGTAAGTGTAATGTAAGCCTCTCAAACAGTCAAGTTTCCAGATCCAAAAGCACACTGGAAAATTCAGGAGCAAATTTGGACATTTCATTATTATCAGGAGGTGGTTTTGTAGCAACTGGTGTCATAAGGGGGTCAGAATGGTATTTGGAAGCCTCTTTGGCTAAGTCTTCCCAATCGACCTCTTGTAAAGTAGTAAGGTTGGGATACAAACACTTATAATGGGTTAGGAGAGGAGCCTTGGGTGGAGGAGGCAGAGGTGGCAAAAGCTCAGAAGGGGGAGGTGGCAGCTGGTCATTATTTGGGGGTTTAGCTAACACTTTATTTGCCTCCTCATCGGGGGGAGAGGATATGTCTGAACCAGCCTGGGAAGGGGCCGGAGTAGGCCTATATGAGTTACACAGGACAGTTTCCCTGTGGGTAATCATTTCTCCGACCAAAGGGTCTCTATATCGCTGTGTAAGAATCTCATCAGTTAAACCCCAGTATGAAAATGCTGTGACTGGGACTTTTTCAGGGCCAAAAACTCTATAAAAGTCTTGTAACGCATCACCCACTTGTTTCCATCTTTTAGAATCTATTGTGCCCTCCAATGGAAACCATGGGCAAACCTCATGAATAAACTTAAAATACTGTAATAATTCCTTTTCTTTTACCTTAATCCCTTGTGTCTTAAGTGCCTTACTGAGGTTTTCCACAAAGAGTTCAAACTCACTTAATGCTTGACCCATGCCAGAAAAGGGGAAAGGGGTGGCCACTCACCATGGCTGGAGCGGCGCAGCAGGCACACGTGTGGTGCTGGCCTCAGAATTTACTTTGACTATCTGCTTCGTACCCGGGCTCTCCAACGGCTCCCTTGTTGAATCCTCCATGCCAGGCCTCCACGCTGGGCACCACTTGATTTGTCCCATGAGTCAACACGTGGAGTAGTGACCTGAAGGAGGAACGGGGATGAACAGGACAGGGCAAGAGACACAAGAGACAGAGACAAGACAGGCTTTCTGATCAAGTCTCATTTATTGAGGAAGTGAGAGGGATCTAAATAGCCGTATAGCAGTAGTAATTGGGCGGGACTAGTTGCAGATTGATAGCAAATGTCCAGGACCACAGGAAGATGCCGAGGCAAGCAGGGATTGGTGCTGCAGCATTTCTTGCCCAAATAAGGGAAAGTGTAAGAGGAGCATTCCATCGCCCCCCACACCTGGGGGCGAGGGCAGCACGGCATTTCTAACTTCTTTATTCCTCTCCTTTCTAGCATCTTGTTACCTGTTATATTTTCTATTTATAAGAATTTGATGTATATTATGTATATGTACATAATATATTGCATATTGAAAATATCTTGAGTGATATTAATTTTTGAAGCTCAAGCATACACCATTTAGGTAATGAATCTTAAAAAATCAAAAATTTGGGTAAGCAAAGAGGGGTGGGAGAGGTAGAGGACAAAAAAGAATTAAGGTTTATTATGTACATGTGCCAACTCCCTGAAATAAATGTAATCATTATGTTCTGCAAACATGCACTAATAAAACACTAAAATATATAAGTATAGTATGACTTGAAGACAAAAGAAATATGTTTACTTCACATTTTTCAGTTTTAAAATTCATTTTAAATTTGATATGTCACAGTCTTCTCTGTTTATTACAATTAGGGATGCCTCACTTTGGATAATGTATGCATCGTACAAGATTCACCTTTAACATGATTCTTCCTCCTCTGAGAGTCATAAAAGCCAATCCTAAAACAAAACAAAATCACCTCCAATGATGCAGAAATTATTTTTAATTCACAATTTAAAAGAGAAATATTTGATGTAATAATGATACCCATATGAAGATTAAAGTTTTTTTTTTTTTTTTTGGCAGAATCAGTTCTAGAGTTAAAGGAAAAACAGCAATTATAGTTTAAGAACAGAACATCCTAGACTAAAAGCTTATCCAGCTTTTATCAAATCTCCTCACCACCATTTTATAAGAGAATAACAGGAAATTCTCTTTGGGTGTTCAGACCTTGTTTCCTAGCAATTGATGGAGGCTGAAGAATAAGAAATTGAGCCAGGGCTGGGCAAGGGTAGAGTCCAGTTCTCTGAATAGCAAAGGAGGTAAACAATAAAGCAGTTATGAAGAAGTTGACCTCCTCCTCAGTGTTCAGTGTTACCTGTTGCTCAGTTTAAAGTTGAACTTTATAGATCTCACATCAGAAAGCACATATATCCATAAAGTTTGAAAAAGGAATGAAAACAGGTAAGAAAAATGTAGCTGTCTAATCAACAAGAGCCAAAACGTGGAGTACTGTGAATCAAGTTGCAGAGTGGCCAGTTCAGCACCCAACCCTAAGACACCAGGTGGACACACTGTATGTGTGTACACCTGCACATGCATGTACATATGTAATTATACATGTTCACATACATGTACATGCATGTATATAAAAAGATACATACATAACAATGTAATACAGCCTCATGACTTTGCTAGAGGTTGGTACTGACTTAATGACAAATGATAAGGAGAGGAACTCAAAATACAAACCTAAATATATGGTGTATTTTCAACTATGTAAAAGTAAAGGAATTTGCCAGCCTTTAATGATGTTTATTTCCATAATTGTGAACAAATAATGCATGGATTTTTTTGTTTTTACAATTTTTCTAATTTCTACAGTGACCATGTATCTTTGACTTCCATTTATAATGAGGAAATCTTTTTGTTTTAAAAAGGAAGAAATAGCTTGAGATCAAAGAACAGACAAAGAAAAATTCCTCTGAGAAAAGAAAATCAAGGAAGGCTTAATCAAGAGGCTGGGTATAGAGTTGGTAGAAAATATATCAAAATTCACCTAAGAGGCTGCACCTGAACAGAGGCCAAGATTGGGCTTAAAGATGGTTCTAGGGTGAAATAAGCAGTAAAGTAAAATGGGAGGAAACTAATTAGTAAGGTTCTGCAGCTGTAGTTTACCCACCAGGGTACCAGTGGCACCCCCAAATTATCTCACATGTCATAAAACAGACTTTGGATCTAAATTGCCAAAAATGTGCATACTCAAGGCCCACTCCAGAAGAGGGCATAAGAGTAGTAGAAGAGAGACTGGGGAGATGGCTCAGTCGAATAAGTGCTTCCCTGGCAAGCACAAGGGCCTGAGTTCAATCCCTGGTCCTGAAAAATAAATAAATAAATAAATAAAAATGAGTAATAGAAGAAAAAGATAGCCATCCTAGAAAATGCTGTGTAGAGAGGATATCGTGCAATGTCAGTGGAAATTGTGACGAACATTACAGGAACTCTGATGAGGACTAAGAGCTGGTTACTGTAGTATGTTACCCAGAGCAAGAGATCTCAACCCTGATAAATATGACCATTATCATTCTAATGGCAGATCCTTTGTCGGATGGAAGAGAGCAAAGTCCCCACTGTAAGAACATGTACATCATGGGAAGGATAAAAGAGAAATAGTTCACATACATTGGCACCCAGCCTTTCTCCTCCTTTACATTTAAGAGAAATCACCCTCTGTCTTAGTTATTTTCCCATGACTGGAACAAAATACCCAACACTACAATTTAAAGGAGGGGACGTTTATTTTGACTCCCAGCTTCACAGTGTTCAATCTAAAGCTGGCTTGCTTTGAAGCAGAAACAGTATAGCAGAAGAGCATGGTAGAAGAGCTCTACTCAACATGTTGCAGGCAGAAATCAGAGAGAAGAAGGAAAGGAGCCAGAGACAAGAATATACCCTGGCACATCAAGTTCCCAGTGACCCACTCTTCTAACTAGGCCCTGCTTTTGTAGTTCCATTCAGCTATAAATTCATGAGCATAGCATGCATGGTCCAATCACATTCCAAAAGCCCCACCCCTGAACACATGAGACACTGAGGGGACACTTAAGATCTAAGCCATAATATCTTCCTCATCCTACTCCCACTTGAGCCATAGACCATCCTGCATTGCTAAGTAAGTCCTTCAGAACTTTACGATACAGAGAAAATGTCCAGGAGAGTAGGGTAAGAGGCCTAGAAATTACAGCTCATGGGAATATGGAAAGTATAGTAGAGGGAAGCTGGAGTGAGGGAGAAGAGGGAGAAATTTCAGTTGAAGGAAAATGGAAGAGAAAAGGAGGCATTAAAATGAGGTGTTGTGATGTCCTTATCTCCCCTTGAAAGGTTCAAGAAAGACAAATATATGTCTGAAATCTTTTAAAATTACTTTTGAAAGTTGGACTCCATTGTTTGAACCACAGTAGTGCTCTGAGATAATCCCATGAAGATACAGAATTTATAAAGATTACATATTGAGGCATCACGCTGTATCCCTATGGAGACCTGGAGGCTCATGGTGACATTAATGAGAATCCAAAACAGCCACAGCAGCTTTTATTCCTACCATTCTTGTGTTCTTCTTTATTCCTGACTTCTAACACAAGGGTCTACAGCACTTGTTTCCCCTGGGTTTTCTTTCTCTAACAGGATTGTCCCTAAAGCTCCTACCTCTGAAAGTTGTTAAAATTTCTTTCACAGTATGGAAAGTAAAAAAATCTCATAGCATTGGATGTGATAAAGAAAAATGATAATATCATGAAATAACTAAATGAATCTGATTCTGGCAATAAATTATAGTATCTTCCCTGCATGTGAGTTGTACAGAAATGTCTATTCTGGGTTTGTTTTAACAGATGAATAACCAAATATGAAATCATCTGCTTATCTCAACAATGGAACTTGAAAATTTCCTTTCACCCTGGTGTGAAAAGAAATTCAGTAAATAGAACCAGTTGTATTAACTTAATAAGTAGAAATAAATCACCCTATGTACACTAAAATGGTGCTGCTAGTGTTATGTGCATCCAGTCATATATGGTACATAAGGTGCACACTGGTACCTGTTGGGGGTAAGAACTCAGTAGTAAACTCTGAGTCTTTGCGAATAGCCAAGAGCTAAATGGTAACAAGTTACTTCCTCAACATGGTGCTGGAGAATTCATTGCATCACACAGTCTAGCACATAGATAATAGAAGCACTGTATTCCTATTACCACTGTATCTTCAGTGACCCTGGGAGGGTCACTGAATAAACTGATTACAAACTTTTGCTGAGTCAGAAATGATCCCAAAACTTTTTGCAATGAAAATCTTGACTGTTGACCTGGTTGGCATGAGAGACAACTAGATTAATAAAGCACACTTAGAGGTGGGTCATGAAGACATGACCCTATAAATTGTATCTGCTCCCAAGCCTTTCATATCTGGCTCTTCCCTTGGGCTCTGCTTCTTGGCTGCTATGAGGTTAGAAATGTCCTGCTATGATGTTTCTGCTTGGGAGTCACCTCACCCCACACTTAAACCTCCAAAACTGTAAGCAAAAATGAACCCTTCTTCCTTTAAACTGTGTATGTCAAATATTTTGTTCCAGAAGCAAGAAAGCTGACTAATATACTTTCTTATTAGTCTGCCAGTCTTTCCCAGTGAACAGAGCTGGCACACAAGGTGAATCTGTCATTTCTATTCTGTGCTATGAATAAGGCCAAAGGTCGATTTAGGCATAGATATCTGAAGATTCTAATCCAGATACATTAGAGTATTAGAGTTGATGGTGCAGAAATGAACTGACATGCCTGGCAGTAGACCTGGCCTTCTGCAAAAGACATTCTGTTATTTATTTTTCTGTCTTTTCTGGGAAAAAACACCTGACACCCAAAGTTGAGAAAAGAAAGGTTTATTTAGCTCAATTTGTGAAGATTTGAATCTGTAATCAGCTAGCCCCAAGACAAAGGGAGGCATGGCAGAGGGGCAACCTTTCATAGAGGCAAAAGATAGCAAAAGCAACAAAAGCAAAAAGAGGAATACAAAGTGGCTTTTATTCTTTTATATTGTAAACAGGCTATCCACTATAGAGTGAGTTTTCTACACACTAGATGTAGAACTGATGGGTCACTTAGTTAAGCTTCAAAACTTTTTTCAATTTGACACAATGACTCAACCTTTTGAACATCCTAAGGTGTAAACACCAACCTTAGGTCATATATTACACCTTAGGATGTAGAACTGCTAAATCACTTAGTTAGGCTTCTAAACCTCTAAAGTTCACACAATGTATCAAAGCAAAAAACATGTACAGGTGACAGGTGACTGAAAAATCATCCTTCACAATCTCCAATCCCTTCCCATTTCACCTTTTGATTTAAGGCACAAAATGACTTCCATTCAAAGACATCTTCAGGAAAAACACCTTAACTTGAATTAGTTTTTCAGATTAAAAAACCAGATACCAAAAACTCTAAAGGATTAAGGTTTATGTTGGGTCTTGCTTTAGAGAAGAAAATGATCAGTAATTAGTCAAAGAAGGTGATGAGAAGATGTCAAGTGCAGAACTTCACTTCCCACTCACAGCTCTCTGCAGTGTCAGTCTGGTAACAACAGATATTCAAACAGAGAATAAAATCTTATAGTAAATAGCTGAGGAAAATGTTTTATTCAGCCTTTATCTTTAGTAAATGAAATTAAAATTTAAGAAAATCAGTTGCTTTACAGTATTTTACTTTTTAATTGAAACAACTACATATCAAAGACCATAGTCTTTAATACAATATAAATACAAACATTTATATTAAGGAGGCCTAATTTTTCCAACAGAAAACATATAATAATATCATAATATTCTTTACTTCATGGTGAATTTTTGCAGTATGAGCAATAAATATCACTTTAGTCAACTATAGCCAAGGTTTATTAATTCATCAAACTCAGTATTATGGTATAGATCTAAAATGTCCCCTAAAAGTCTTCTGTGTTGAGATGTAGTGCTTTTAGAAGGTGATGGATCACTGAAGCACTATATATTCATCCACTAGTGGACTAATCCACTAATGCATCAAGATCTGTAGTAATTTCACCCTTTTCATCTCTTATTGCAATAATTTGAATTTTTCCTTTCCTTTTCTTTGATAAACTTTGCTAGGGGCTTATCCATTTTATTTATTCTTTTTTTCCATAATTTTATTGAAAAACAAATAACAATGAGACAGTTTCAAACCAAATTGGTAGGACAGTTTCAATAATTAACACATTGCATACATTCTTCCTAAAATTTTATTTCTTCTTACAAAGAACCAGCTCTTTGATTCATTTTTATAGCTTAATTTTGAACTTTATTCTTTTATTAATTTTGAGAGACAAAAAGCAATGAGACAGTTTCAAAACAGGTTAGTAGAACAGTTACAATAATTAATACATTTCGGGCTGGAGAGATGGCTCAGTGGTCTAAAGCACCTACTTAGAACAAGCTTAGCAAAGCATCTGGGACCGCGGTTCGATCCCCCAGCA
>NW_004524621.1:13537647-13538707 GCF_000260255.1 Octodon degus | reverse complement strand
AGTAGTTATTCATAGTACAAGATGCAGACATGATATCCTGTCCAAACACTATTAGTACAAATCTTTCTTCTCATTGAATTAAGAGAAAGTAGATGTATATTTATTCTATTTTGTATATACAGATACAAAATGGTCTTTCATTTGTATCCTCTTTTTTTGTTTAGTTTTGTCAGACATGCATATTCCCTTGCCACTTAAATATTGTAGATTCATGAATTCAGCCAAATAATCCAATATACTCCAGTAGTCCATAATAGTAGTGGGTTATCTGTTAGGACTGGCAATGTCAGAAGTTGTTGACTTGAGCCTTTTATGGCTCTGCATATTAATATGGCTTTACTTTCTATACCTTATTTTTATACTTTTCCGCTGGATTGCTAAGACTAAGATAAAGAAAGACCTATATAACAAGAAATGTAGCTTCATATCTCACAAGGTCAGTCAAAAAGCCTCTCTAGTGTAAGAACTCAAAAGAAAAAATAAAAATAGAAAGGTATAACACAATTAAAAGGAAAGCAAGAACTTGAGGATTGTACAATGAGGAGAGGGCAAGAAGAAAAGCTAGGAAACATGACAGGGGCAACACCATACATTTATATGCACAAGATGGTTAAAGCAATGATCCTGAGAATCTTCAGCAGGTTTTTGAAACTTTCAGTTAATTGGTAGGATTCTCACCCTGACTAACTATATATGCTAATACCTGTGAACTAAGCAAATGAGCTGAAGATAGCAATGTATAATACTAGGGCCATGCTTGGAATGAGCCTGATTCATTAACTCTTTGTTTTGTTTTCTTAGTCTCTATTGCATTAATTTCTGCTCTAATCTTTATATTTTCTTGCCTTATTTGAGCATTGGGATTGCCTACTCTTCTTTTTCTAGAAGCTTGAGATGTAGCATGAAGTTGTTTATTTGTGCTCATTGTGCTTTCCTATATGTGAGAATTCACTGTTATAAATTTTCCTCTGAGGACTGCTTTCATTGCATCCCACAGGTTCCACCCAGTAAGTTTTTAATTTACTGTAAATATTGTTTAATTTATTCTTTAATTTCATCA
>NW_004524621.1:13535746-13537082 GCF_000260255.1 Octodon degus | reverse complement strand
TTGTTTGTTTGTTTGTTTGTTTGTTTGAGGAATCAGGGACTGAACTCTGGCAAGTGCTTATTCCACTGAGCCATCTCCCCAGCCCAACAATAGAGTGTTAAGGTCCCTTGTTATAATTGTATTATTGCTTATTTGCTCTTTCAAATAATTTATTTTTAATTAATATTCATCTTATTCAGTTGGGTTCTCCTGTATTTGGTACATACATATTTATGATTGTTCTCTCTTCCACTTGAAGTTTTCCCCTAACAAGTATATAGTGACCTTTTTTATCTCTCTTGATCATTCTTGGTTTGAATTTCACATTCTCTGAAAACAGAATAGCTACCCCTGCATTTTTCTGGGTTCCAGATGCATGCTGCATCATTTTCCATTCTTTATCTTTCACTTCTTTTGACCTAAATGTGTTTCTTATATACAGCATATTGTTGAATTTTGTTTTTCAATCCATTCTGCTAGTCTGTTTCTTTTCATTGGTGAATTGAGCCTATTTACATTGATGGTTATAACTGATATATATTGGTTTATCTTTGTCATGTTATTTTCCCTTTTTTGGTTCCTACTTTTCTCATTTATTTAATTGCTTGCCCTTCTTATTGGTTATTTTCTGTTGTTGTTCTTGAAGCTATAAAATGTCTTTCAGGGGAGCCAGCCAGATAGCTCAGCAAATTAAAGCTCCTGCAAGCAGGTGCAGGGGCTGGTGGTTCAATCCCTAGGCCTGCCATGCTGGCCCCACCCCTGGGGCTCACTGAGATGGCAATTGAGACTGGGCATAGTGGCATGTGCCTGTAATCCCAGCTCTTGGGAGGCTGTAAACAGGCAGATCACTACAATCTAGTAGTGAGACCCTGAACACCCTGTAGATCCTTCCTTAAAATACAAATAAATAAATAAATAAAATATCTTTCAGTACTCTTTGTAACATTGATTTGGTGACCAAGAATTCCTTCAGTTATTGCTATAGAAGTATTTTATTTCTCTATTAATTTTGAAAGATAGTTTTTCAGTGTACATAAATCTGTGTTGGAAGTTATTTTCTTTCATGACCTGAATTACTCTACTCCAAGATTTTCTTCATTTGATGGTTTGTCTATCACAATTCTGATAAATTTTCCTTTATATGCAATCTGTTTCTTTTCTCTGCACAGCTTTTATTTTTTTATTCAGTCTTATTATAAACAAATCTTTTTTAATTTTATTGATAAACAGATAGCAATGAGACAGTTTCAAATCAAATCGGAAGTACAGTTTCAACAAATAACACACTACATATATTCTTCTTAGTGGTTAATTGCTGTACAAGATGCGGACTTGAGATCCTATTTACAAACACCAT
>NW_004524621.1:13520036-13534066 GCF_000260255.1 Octodon degus | reverse complement strand
ACTACTACAAAGACAATATGCAATGTACTAATTATTGTAACTGTCCTACTAACCTGTTTTGAAACTGTCTCAATGCTATTTCTTTCTCAATAAAACTAATATAAAAATAGAACTTTCCTTTTGTTACCTTCAAATTTTTCTTTAATGTCTGAAAATCTATCTTCATTTTCATTGACGTGGTTTTGCCACCTATTAATGGAATTTTTAATTTCCTGGATATCTGTTTGTATCTATTTCATGAATTGTAATCCTTTCCTGTGTTGTTCATTCTACATTTACATCATTTTTATGCTCCTGTAATTTTTATCTATGTCTTCTTTAAGTGTGCTGAGTAATTTTTTCATTATTGTTGTTATTTCTTTTTTACCTGAGATTATTTCTGATCTAGTATCTTCTATAGCCTGATGGAGTTGTTTCTTTACTTCAGTTACTATTATTCCAGAAATTTTAGTTGAGTGGTTTTTAAGTTCTTCTACATTAATGTCTCCTGGACTTGTCCTGAATGGGCTGGAGGTCTGATAGTGCCTTTTTTTCCTTCATTTTGATATTTTCAAAGCTCCCAAAGTTCATCATGGCTCAATGCCACTAGTGAAATGGGGTGCATGGTTGGCCAAGTATCCTGAAGTTTTCCAAGGCTCAGCATCATTCCTACAACAGTGAGGGGGCACAGGTAGCACACTGAGGCTCCTGAGGCTGTGCTACCAGGAGGTTAGCATGGCTTTTGTTAAGTTGAGAGCATAGAGCATGTCTCCACTTTTATTTTTTGAAAAATTAAAGATGAATGAAAATAACTTGATCATTTTATTTTATAACTTATATTTAAAAACTTTTATTCTCTATAACAAAATTACAAGTACAATATTTTAATTGTACTTATTTGTTATTTTAAAACAATGTTATTCAATTCTGGAACACAAAAGTTCATGTTTAACGCTGTGTTAATATAACCAATAATTGGTTTTAATATTTACCTAGATGAAAACCTAACTCATAAAGACAAATAGACTAAATTAAAAGAATATCTCATTGGCCAGGTTTTGACATTTTTTAATCCCTACCACTAATTACATGATGTTGAATATTGTTAGCCACTAGAAAAAATGAAAATCAAAATTATACTGAGATTCCATTTCACCTCAATAAAAATGACTATCAATCAGGATACAAAAAACCCACAAATGTTGGTGAGAATGTGAAGATAAAGGAACCCTTTTACAATGTTGCTGGAAATATTACTTAGTACAACTGCTATAGAAATCAGTATGGAGGGCTGGGGAAATGGCTCAGTGGAATAAGCACTTCCCTGGCAAGTGAAAGGTCCTGAGTTCAATCCCTGGTTCCAGGCCAAAAAAAAAAAAAAAGAAAGAAAGAAAGAAATCAGTATAGAGTACCTCAGATAATAAAAAGAGTTAACATTTAATCCAGTTATACCACTCCTCAGTATAATTCTAGAAGAATTAAAGTCAGCATACTGGAGAGATACCAGCATACTCATGTTTATTGCAATGTAATTCACAATAGCTAATGAAAATAGTCTATTAATCTGTGTAACAACAGATTAACAGATAAGTGAAATGTAGTATATACACAATAGAATATTATTCAGCTATAAAGAAGAATAAAATCACATCATTTGCATGACAATGGATGGTACTGGAGGCCATTGTGTTCTATCAAGTAGTCTAGACTCAACCAAATATTTCATGTATCCTCTCGTATGAGAAATCTAGGGGGGAAGGAGAGGAGAATAAAGTAGAGAAAAAGAACGCAAATATGAAAGTGGAAAAGAACCTATTGGGGAAAAGAAAAAGAGTTGAGAAAGAGAAGGAAGAGTAAGATAGTTAATGGAAATATGATCAAAATATGTTGTATGCATGTAAAAAGTTTGCCAAAAAGAAATCCACTGGTTTATATAATTAATACACACTACATATAAATAAATACACTTCTATTAAAAAAAAGCATAGTCCTTGAGAGTAACTCACCTAGTAGAGATGTGCTCCAAGGAAGAAAAGCAAAACAGAAAGAATCATGTCAGACATATCCATGTTGATTATAAAAACCAAGAAATACAAAAGACTTTTTAAGAATTAAACTAGCAAGCAAACCACTATGTCAACTCAATACTATATTATATATCACTAAAATACTGTTTAAGACAATTCTTATGTATCACTGATGAAAGTTCAGGACACAGTACTGTCATTAAAAAAAGAGAAGTATAGACATTTGTACATATATGAGTATTACAACTTTGGGGGATATTTTTAAGCATCAAATTAAAAGGCTGAAAGTGAAACAAATGCTAAGAATTGTTTAAAATGATAGGATCATGAATGATCACCAAAATATGTTTTCCAAATTTTCTTTTACTGTGGTTCCTATAACTAAATATATGTCAACCAACAAAGATTTCCAGACTAATTTAAAACTTATTAAATGCATTCTGAAGGTCTTCAGATTGTTACAGAGAGAGACAATACTAGAGATCACAAAAGCCCATATTCATGAGAGAAGAAAGACACGCATCTCTGGAATCACTTAAAATAGGGAGGGAGAATGAAAAGGCTGACATCAGGGTAGGAAATACTGCAATAGTGGATCAGAACATGGGTAGATATGTACTGCCTATTCCATCACTTCTACCTGATTTTTACCTGAATATTGATAAGTGTGGTTTAAGCAACAGAAATATATTTCCTCACAGTACAAGAATCTGGAAGTTCAAGATCTAGGTATCAGTATAGTTGGTTTTATTCTAAGACTTCTATCCTTGGCCCTTAAATGTCTACCTTCTCTCTACTGAGATGATCTTCTTTCTCCTCTTGTCAGTGTTCTAAGATTGTCTTCTCATAAGGACACAAGTTATACCTTTGTCATAATTACTTCTTCAAAGACCCTATTTTCATATAGTCACATTTTGAGATACTAGAGATTAGCATTTTATCCTATGAATTTTAAGGCAAAATTAAAAGGAAGGTAACCCCAATTTCTAACTAGTAGAGAACTTGCCAAGGCGGGGTAGTCATAAGCATATTTCCTGAAGAAATTACCATTAGATTTCATGTTTTTTCCCCTCCACAGACTAGGTGGAGGAATGCTGGTATGATATATCTTTTCTGAAGTCTCATTGTCTTAGCTTTTAAAATATTAATCCTTTGTTTTCACTTCAAAAAGCTTCCACTAATAGGTCGCTATCATGTTTAAATTAAATAGAAATGATATCCTGCCTCAGACTATTCATTATCAGAAACACCATCCAAAAAGTATCGAAGGGGCCAGGGAGATGGCTCAGTGGAATAAACGCTTCCCTGGCAAGTGTAAGGGCGTGAGTTCAATCCCCGGTTCCGCCAAAAAAAAAAAAGTATCGAACTTGCAATTTTGTTTTAAGATATCGCAACAAAAATCTCAAAACAAGCTTCTTTCTTTTTCTAATCTAGTGTCACATCTCCCTTTCTACACCTTCCCTGCCCCCATAAATTCAACTTTTAGTGATAAATCTACATGTAAATCAAGATATGCCTGCTGTTTGTAATTTCAATCAATAAAGCAACAAGCATGTGTCAAATGCTTCCTATGAGCTAAGTGGTTTTTTGAGTGTTTGGAGGTACAAAAGAACCACATTAAATCTCTCTGGATCCATTTAAAACCTATTTTGTTATACTGAAAAATGTATCAAAAGTTCCAGAGAGACAGAGACTCTTCAGGAACAGAGACTCTTCAGGAACCTTTCCCCTTTGAAGCTTGTGTGAAATAGTACAGAAGTTTTTAAAACTGATTCTTAAAGAGAGAGGGAAAAAATGGCCTGAGGTTTCAAAGGCAGATTATAACAGCCAATATGAAGCATTCTCCAGAACACACAGTGCTCCTGCTTCTTCTGAGTTATTTATTAGGAGAATCAGAGTCTAGCTGGCTGACACTGTGCATGCCAAGGCAAAATTGTGATCCTGGGGGACAGAGGAAGCTATAAACCCAGGTGTGGCTGCCATGTGTCTGTGGAAGAGAGTTCTAAGTTTTTCTTCATTAAGAAGAGAGAAAGGAGGGAGGGAAAAAGAAAAAGGCTTTGCAGTTTTGCCCATGAAAGGAAATGGTATATGTCAAAGGATGAGCTACAGGACTCACAAGCAGAAGAGGAGGCAAGAAAGGCACCTTGTTTGGGGAAGACAAGCATAGGGATAGGAGTCACTACCATAACTTCCAAACTCAAAGATCAGGACAGTACAGCCTAAAGTCTCTGATGCAAATAAAACTTTCAGAGTCACAGATCCAAAATTACTAAGGAGATCATTATAATGAGAGGTATTAGATATTTTTATTTTATTTTAAAATAAGTTATTCAGGGGGCCGGGGAGATGGCTCAGTAGGATAAGCGCTTGACTGCAAATGCAAGGATCTGAGTTCAATCCCTGGTTCCGCAAAAAAAAAAAAATAATAATAAGTTATTCATATAAATGGATGTTGGACATCACTCACTTTACACAATTACAATATGTACATATTTCAATTACTAGGGCTTAGTTAAACAAAACACCAGTCATCCTGTTATGATTGGGATGAGAATGTCCCTCAGAGGCTTCATTCCATCATAGGTGGGACTTTGGGAAAGCAACTGAATCATGAGGAAGATATAGCTGATGTTCCATTAGGAATTTGGGTCTGATGAAGAGGTAGATCCCTGGAGCCATTACCTAGAAGGGTCTCTCTCTCTCTCTCTCTCTCTCTCTCTCTCTCTCTCTCTCTCTCTCTCTCCTGGGCTCTCCTTTTATTCTGTTATTCTGTTTCCTGACTGCCATGATGTGAACAGCTTTCCTCTGCTATGCCCCTCCTCCATGTCATTTCTGTCATTTGCAGCCAACAGTAGACTGTAAACACGACCTAAAATAAGCCCATCCTTCTTTAAGTTGCAGGTGTTGGGTATTTTGTCCCAGCAATAAGGAAAGTGAGTAAGACACAATCTCAAAACAGTCCAAACTTCCATTACCACCACCTTGTGCTAATAGTGAGTAACCACATATAGTATAGACTGTGCTGCTGGCCTTCAGTCCACAAATGTAACTAACAGATGGGCCTCATGATCAGCAACAAATTGCATCATTTCTTTCAAAGTGTGTTGGTGATTGTTCACTGTGCATTTGTTGCTCACCCTTCAGACACAGACAATAAAGCCCACAGTTGTGTGTTGTCTCTTTGTCCCCACCAATAAACCTTTGCACAGAAGTGTCCACTTTCACATTGGTGCATTTTCTACTGCTTTAGCTACTCACTGTCAACCAAGGCTCAAAAATATTAAACGAGAAAATCCAGTGCCAGTGAGATAGTTCAGCAGACTAAGTGCCTGCTTAGTCCAACCTCAGGGACCAGGTTCCATCCCCAGCACCACAGGCTGCACTGGCCCTGCCCCCTGGTATGCTGAGCCAGCCATGGAGACCAGGCATGGGGGCACACACCTGTAATCCCAGTGCTGGGGAGACCAAAAGCAGGAGGATCACTATGAGTCTGAGCTGCATAGTGAGACCCTGTACCAAATACAAAGAAAAGAAGGAAGGAAGAAAGAAAAGGAAATCCAAGGCCGGGGAGATAGCTCAGTAGCAGAAGCACCTGCCTGGCAGGTGCAAGGTCCTGAAGTCAATCTCTGTTACCATACACACAAAAAAAAAATCCAAAAATAAACAATCCATAAGTTTTAAATAATTTTTATTGTAGGACATTGCTAAAATTAAGCTTTTTATTTATTATTCATTTATATTATGCTTAATTTATAAATTAAATTTTATCACAGATATATATGTCAAAGGTCAAGGGTTAAGGGTTAGGGTTAGGATTATAGACAATATGAACTTCAAACCAAGAATGATCAAATGAAAATAAAGAGAGCCACTACATACTGGTTAGGGGGGAAATACAAAAGGAATATACCTCAAGCATCTAGAAAAAGAAGAGTAAACCAAGCTCAAAGTCCAAAAATGGGAGGAAATTATAAAGATCACAGAAGAAATTAATGCAATTGAGACAAAGAAAATGATACAAAAAATTAATGAATTCAAAAGCTGGTTCTTTGAAAGATTAAATAAAATTGATAAGCCCCTAGCTAACCTCATCAAAAAGATGAAAGAAAAAATTCAAATTCAAGCAATAAGGAATAAAAATGGCAAAATTACTACAGACCCTGTGGAACTTCAGAAAATCATCAATAGCTAATTTGAAAATCTTTACTCTCACAGAATCAAAGACACAGAAGAAATGGACAAATTCCTAGAAAGGTACAAATTACCAAAACTGAATCAAGAAGATATAAAAACTTTCAATAACACAATATCAGCCTATGAAATTGAAAATGTAATAAAAAGAAAATTTACCAACAAAGAAAAGCCCAGGTCCTGATGGATTCACAGCTGAATTCTACAAGAAATTTACAGAAGATATAATCTCTATACTTTAGGGCCGGAAGATGGCTCAGTGGAATAAGCACTTCCCTGGCAAGTACAAGGGCCTGAGTTCAATCCCCAGTTCTGCCAAAATAAGAAGAAGAATAATAAGAAGAAGAATGATTAATAATAATAATAATCCCTATACTCCTCAAACTCTTCAATGAAATTGAAAAGAAAACAATATTCCCAAAATCATTCCTGAAGGCAAGTATTATATTGATGCCAAAACCAGAGAAAAAATGCAACTAAAAAAGAGAACTACAGGCCTATCTCCCTCATGAATATAGATGCAAAAATCTTCAATAAAATCCTAGCACATAGAATACAGCAAATCATTAAGAAGATTATACACCATGACCAGGTAGGATTCATCCCAGGGATGCAAGGATGGTTCAACATACACAAATCTATAAATGTAATACACTATATCAATAGAGCCAAATCCAAAAACTACACGGGCATCTCAATTGATGCAGAAAAGGCTTTTGACAAAGTCCAACACTCATTCCTGATCAAAGCCCTACAGAAAATTGGAATAGAAGGTCTCTACCTCAATCTGATAAAAGCCATCTATGACAATCCAACTGTTAATTCTAAATGGGGAAAAACTGAAATCTTTTACTCTCAGATCAGGCACAAGACAAGGATGTCCTCTATCACCACTCCTATTCAATATAGTTACCTGCTGCCACCTCTGTGCCATGAAGATGCTCCTGTATTTCTGGGCCTCAGTCTGGGTTTGTCTGGACCCAGCAGTACACCTCAGCTCCCACATCTACATCTACTGTACTTGAACTCGACTGGCAGGACCTGGCTTGAGTCTAGTTGCTCTGTTCAGCTCCTTCCAGCTGAGCAAGTAGACCGCTAGGCCCCGCTGGCTGCAGGTCCCATGCCTCATTCCCAGTAGGCCTGCTGAGGTTGAGTGGGCCAACCAATGCCTTCTCTGTCAGAGATATTTCACAATACTAAAAGTGCAGGACTGGGGAGGTGGCTCAGTAAAACAAGCACTTCCCTGGCAAGTGCAAGGACTTGAGTTCAATGCCCAGTTCCGCCAAATAAGAAAGAAAAAATAAAAGAAAGTGCAAAGTTGAAAGCCAATCCAAAAATCTTCCTGTGACAATTTGCCAATGCATAAAATGGAATTAAATAGTGATGCACTTTCAAGCATTATGTTAGTAAAAGGAACTATCACAGACCATATATTATCTGATCCTATTTATATAAAATGTCCAGCACAGACAAATCTATAGACATAGAAAATAGAAACAGTTGCCTAGGGCTGATGAGGAAGAATGGAAGATGACAACTAAATGATTAGGGGTTTAAACTGTTTCTTTAAAGTCATCATACAACTGTCAAGTAGTTAGGCTTTGAAAGGCCAAGATTCCCAAGAAGAGAGAAGCCCATGAGATGGTCCATTATTCTGTGCAACTCTTTTCCTCTCAAGACATTAATGACCTTAAAGTGGTACAGATTGAGGAAGAGCAGGGGTAGGGTTGCTGAAAAATCAGGTGAAGAGTGGATGCTATAAGGCAGAGAAGCCATAGGAAATACAGATGATGGAAATGGCCAAGGCAGCTAGAACTCAAAAAAACAAAGATTCCTATGGAGCAGAGCCTAGGGAGAGCCTGACAATCTTTTAGCAAGCCCAAACAAGAAAAGACAGAAACAACATTATACCAATACATTTGAAAATTTGTATGAAACTCCTAGAAAAAAAATGCAAGTTACTAAAACTGGCTCAGGAAAATCAGAAAATATGAATAATACATTA
Organism: Octodon degus; assembly: GCF_000260255.1. Lineage (NCBI taxonomy): Eukaryota > Metazoa > Chordata > Mammalia > Rodentia > Octodontidae > Octodon > Octodon degus. The sequence goes on along the minus strand of NW_004524621.1, from coordinate 13,525,864 downwards.
GCAATTAATGAAACAGGATCTATCATTTAAAATCTTTCCACAAAGCCATTTCCAGGTCCAATTATTCACCCACAAATTCCTCCAATTAAAGGACTACTGGATTATATTGGAATATTTTGCTGAATTCACACACCTACAATATTTAAATGACAATGGAATACCCTTCTCTGACAAAACTAAACAAAAAAAGGAGGATACAAATGAAGGACCATTTTGTATCTGTATATTCAAAATAGGATAGATATACAGCTGCATTCTCTTAATTCAATGAATAGAGAGATTTGTTCTAATAGTGTTTGTGGACAGGACATCATGTTTGCATTTTGTACAACGAATAACCACTAAGACAATAATATGCAGTGTATTAAATTATTGATACTATTCTAGTAATCAGTTTTGAAACTGTCTCATTGCTATTTGTTTCTCAATAAAATTGTTTTTTTTTAAAAAAAAAAAGAAATACCAATACTAAGGAAATTACTCTCCAAAAGACAATCTACAAGTAAGTGAATCTATCAACTTTATCAAGTGTGCCAGGAAACAAGGTATGAAACACAAAAATAAACTATTAGAAAATGAAATTTGAAAAATGATACAAAGTCACCTCTCATCTGCCTCTCTCCCAAGTGAAGTTTACAGCCCATTTTCATGTAATCATTTGATATTGAATTTAAATACTGGACGCAAAGAAGACCTACACTTAAACAAGTAGACTTTATCCAACAAATGCTCCTGTCACTTCTCTTCATATATGCTTTCAGAACATTTCTCTTATTGTCCAGCTATGAGAAAGTCCAACACCCCAGATGCTGCATTACTAATATGTCTGCCTGAGTTGCAGAGGAAGAGAAAAATCTTCTGGAAAGCCTACATCCAACCTACACACATACTCTAGTTTTATTTTCAAGGGGTACTGGTCTTATAAGAAAATCTTCCTTTCTCCTTGCTGGAGCACTTTCTAGAACAGCGGACAAGGAGTAAGGACCAAAGCCCTAAAATGCTATCTTGTGAGAGTCAGAAAAAGAATTTGAGGCAGAGCCTAGGCTAAAGACTTTGACTCTTTCCTTCCACTGCACTACTGTATCAGCAATCATGTGGAAAATGATTATAGCAGTATAAAAGGATTTTTGATGCCTTTAATATACAATGAATATGCAAATATCAATCCAAAAGACCCCTAAAACCCACAAATACAAGTAGGGCTTGATCCTGAACAGAATTTAAAGGGAAAATTGGCCAGTACAAATATAAATGTTCACTAATCCTGTGAAAAATATTTTCCTGGAATATAAATAAAACTTGAGTTACTTACTTTTGCCAGACATATTAGCAGAGATCTTTTAGTAAACATTTTCCAAAATATAGAATGGTGATGGGAATATATTAACAGATCTTCAAAATCTACAGAAACTGAACAGTCAAGAAAGCGATCCTGACAGTGCTGATTCCAACCTAAATAATACTTTTTAAATGCTGTGGAGATGAGGGTTAATAACCCCCCCAAATCTAAATAAGCTGAAACAGCTTTTACTTGAAATAAGTACTGCCCTCCAGCTATAGTGTATATGAAGACTAGAATCTTCTTTTATGCTGTGACCTGATTTTTCTGTCATGACTCAGGAATGACCTTAAGAGAGAACTTGACTGGCAAACTATATTCACAAGAAGAGTTTGGGTAGAACATATTTTATTCTTTATTTTTAAAGAATACAAAATAGTGATAGGGAAAAAAACAGCATTAGAATGATAAAAGATTTGACTAAACAAAGTAATAGGAATAAAACAATGGTTGCTGTATTACATGGTGTTATCTTCAAATTAGTTGTTCAGATTACCAGACATAAATGTGTAAGATTAGTTTAAAGAAGAAAAAACAAAAGCAATAGCAAAGAAGTTACAAGAAATTCAAAAGAGGAAAGAAAAAAAGCAGAGTAAGAAAATATTTTTAAAGCTTTAAGTGCTCCTTTCAAAAGACCAGCAGGCATTCACAGCACAATTATCCAAACCATTCTGCATATAACCATAAGTATCTTTTTCCCTTCTTTCCTTTGTCCTTTTCCTCATCCCAGTTTTTCCTTCCCATTGAACCATTTCTTTCCGTTTCACAGTATCTGTTGTACCTTTTAGATTTTCATTACTTTTTCAAGTTCTCACACTAGCAAGGTAGTATGATGTTTGCACATATAGAACTGATTTATTTCACTTACCAATAGGGTAGAATGCATTTCAGCATTGAGTTTGACAACCTATTCCCAATATATCCATCACACAGAGACAGACAGACAGAGACAGAGAGACAGAAACAGAGTTTGATGAATACTTCCCCTTATTTCAAAAAAAAAATTTTAATTCAGTATACCTCTTTAAATCTTCTAATTTCTATTTAGTTGATTTCCTGTCTCTTAGCTTTGTTCTCATTCAGGCTTACATCTTCATGTAAGACTCAAAACCGGGCCAACCAGACAGCTCAGCAGATTAAAGCGCCTGTTTAGGGGTTCCATCCCTGGTGTGCCGTACCAGTCCCGCCCCCAAGGCACGCTGAAAAAGAGATTGAGACTGGGGGTGGTGGCACACGTCTGTAATCCCAGAGCTGGGGAGGCTGAAAAACAGGAGGATCACTACGAGTCCGATCTGTGTAGTGAGTCCCAGTAGATCCTGTACTAAATACATTTTTTAAAAAATTCAAAACCTACTGCTGCTGCAAAATTTCTCTTTATCTTGTCACCTTCCAAGTCCATATCTCCAACTCTATGTGAAGTATCCTCACAAGTCAGTATTTCTTGCATTTACTTCAAATGAACATATATAAAATGTAATGTTTCTTTCCTTCCCCAACCCTCCTGCTTTTTATTCATTCATTCAACAAACAGTAACCAAGTACTATACTAAGCATCACTGATCACTCATTCTCTAAACTAGAACCTTGAGAATCAATCTGCAGTCTTTTCTGTCCTCACCTACTCAGGTCAACTCTGTATTCTAACTCAGATACGTCTCTTAGATTCAGCCCCCTGTTTTTCATCTCACAAACACTTAAGCTCAAGTATTCGTCATTCCCCACTAGAGTGCCTGTGGCAACCTCCTACACATTTCCCTGCCGGTAAAGTTAGTCCACTTTCCACACATTTAGCAGAATTATCCTCCCAAAAAAAAAACAAATTGGGTCATGTCACCCTTATTCTTAAAAGTATGCATAGCCCATAGCAATGATGGGATCTGTGGACTACATATTAGAAACAGCTAGGGAGCTCGTTAAGCTGTCATCTCCTACTGCATCCAGCTCCCTGGAGAGCAGATGTAGGAATCCCCATTTTTAATAAGCTCTCCAGGTGATTCTTATACCCACTGAATGTAGAGAGCTACTGCCAGACAGTAACCCAAGCTCCTTAGGCAGAAATAAAAAATCCTCCACACTCTCAACCCATCTAATCTCAGTTCCCCCTGCACTCTATACCATGCATCAGACACACCAGTCACACTAAATTTCTCACTCTTACCCATATGCCAGCTCCTCACATACTGCTATGCTTTCTCTATATGCTGATCTTCTGTTCCTTCTCCACCTACCAAAGCTCTGATCTACTTTCCTCTGTGAATCAGTCCCTCCCCAGTCTCTGTGCCTTCAGAGTAGTCTCTTCCTTGTTCTTTTTTCCATAATCCTTTCCTCATGCCTTCATCATGCCAAGTACAAGCCCTACCAAATCCCAATTCATCTGTTTATGTGATGCCTCTTAAAGCACCTATAAAATAAGGGCATAATTTGACAAAGAATCATTTTGACAAATGAAAGCCTAATGAATCAGTTCTTTGAATTGGTCAATTAATTTATCTGGAAAGCAAATAATTTTGACAGGCTTGTAGACTCAGTATCCCTTAAAATGTTAATTTCTATAAGAACCAAACTAAAGTTCTTTCACAACCAGGTAAAAACAATACTTTCCATGGAAGCCAGACCTGACTCTGGAGCCTATAGTCTAATCCCATATTGAGTTACATTAGCAAGAAACTATGGTATTAGTTGTCCTCAACATTCACAGAATTATAATTTGATATAATGCTGTATTGAAACTGTGGTGATTACTTTTGTTATCAGCTTAACTGAGCTATGGTGTGCCCAGACATTTAACCAAACACTATTTTGGGTCTGTCTGTGAGGATGTTTTTGTGTAAGTTGATTTAAATCAGTAGACTGAGGAAAGCAGATCCTCCTCTCCCTTATAATGTAAGTGAATATCATCCAATTAATGGAAGACATGAATGGAATGGAACAAAAAAGCTAAATAAGAGGCTGCTTGACCTAGGACACTGATCTTTTTGATGTTAAGACTCTTAACATTGACTCTTGGATTTCAACTCTGCTGCTTTAGAAACTGGAAGTTAAACCATCAACACTATTGACTCTCAAGCCTTCAGACTTGAAGTCTTCATTGGCCCTGCCAGTTCTCTAGCTCACCAACTACTGATGTCTGCAATGAAATAAGCCAGTACCTTACAATCTCCCAGCTGTGTGTGTGTGTGTGTGTGTGTGTGTGTGTGTGTGTGTGTTCTGCACCTCTAGAAGTAGTTATTTGAAAATGTTTTCATCAGTCTCATTGAAAACCTTGTTCATTAGACAGAGTACTTGGAGGAAAGACAGGTCAAAGAAGTAACAAAGAAGCACTTGCAGTTCATAGGCTACTCCATCACCCTCTACGTGGAGAAGGAATTGGAGAAGAAAATTGGTGATCATGAAGCAGAGAAAGCCAAAGGCAATAAAAATAAGGAGAAGCCCAACATTGAAGTCATGATCCCAGATGAGGAGGATAACACTGGTAAGGATAAGGAAAAGATATCTAAGAAGATTAAGAAGAAGTACATTATCACAAAGAACTGAAGATATAATTTTCACAGTAAGTTTAAATGGGGGAAGCTGCAACACAAGGACAGCTGCACTACTAGCACAGATGAGGTCCTCACAGCAGTGCATGCCCGGAGCTCTCCACCCATCTCTGCCAGCCTGCCCAAGCCTAGCCCACAGCCCCAAGCAGCAGTGCCAACAGCACTCCCAGAAACAACACCATGGTCGGGTGGAAGGCCTACATCGACAACCTCAGGGCGGACGAGACCTGTCAAGATGTGGTCATCATGGCCAGTTGAAGTCACTGTCCTGGTTGGCAAAGATCAGTCAAGTTTTTTTGGGAATGGGCTGACACAGGGGTCAGAAATTTATGTGATCCGAGACTCACTGCTGCAGGATGGAGAATTTAACATGGATCTTTGTACCAAGAGCACTAGTGGAACCCCTACCTTCTTTTTTTTGGGAGGGAGGGCGATGGGCAGGTTAGCCCACCCTGAAGGCAGAGCTGGCACAGCATGCAGTGCAGATCAACCACAGTACCCTAAGCAGGCACTTTAGACCTCTGAGCTCACAGGCCCTCCCTACTTTCAATGTTACTATCACCACAACTATCAAGACTCTCCTCCTGCTGATGGGCAAAGAAGGTGTCCAAGGTGGGATGATCAACGAGAAATGTTATGAAATGGCTTCCCACCTGCAGCGTACCCAGCACTGACCTGGCTGTCCCTCCCCCTCCCACCGTTCCCAACCCCTTTCGCACCCACTCCTTCCCAAACACACACATACACAATTTTCATTTTGGGAGCCATTACCCCATATGCTTTATTGCTGCCAAAACCACATGGGCTGGTGAGGGCTGAGATTGGATGGACAGATAACCTCTCCTCACCCGTACCCCTCCTATATGTGGTTGGAAAACTTTGGGGCATTTTGTTTCTGATTTTTTTTTCTGAATAAAAAAAGACTCTAACAACAACAACAACAACAAAAA
>NW_004524621.1:13493878-13516398 GCF_000260255.1 Octodon degus | reverse complement strand
GTTTATTCTTCATCTTCTTTTTTTTTGCGGAACCAGGGATTGAACTCAGGCCCTTGTGCTTGCCAGGGAAGCGCTTATTCCACTGAGCCATCTCCCTGGGCCCAGAAACGCTTATTTTACTGAGCCATCGCCCCGGCCCCCCAAGTAACTCTTTATATTTAAGAAAATTCTTTTGTAATTTTTCAACTACAAGGTAGAAAAAATCTTAAAATATTGAATAACACCTGGTGTTGGTGAGAATTGATTTAAAAAAATAAAGATGTTTCCTTTTTTTAATGTTTTTTGGCATTTAGTACAGGGGATACAGGGTCTCACTATGTAAATCGGATTTGTAGTGATTCTCCTGTTTTTTCAGCCTCCCAAGTGCTGGGATTACAGGCATGAGCCACCATATCCAGTCTCAGCTTGCCCTTGGGGGCAGGGCCGGCACAGCACACCAGAGACCGAACCCTGACCGCTGCACTCTGCCTAAGCAAGTGCTTTAGTGCACTGAGCTATCAGGCTGGCTCCAAGAAGATATTTCTATAGATATTTGTTAATATCTATGAAAACTTCAGCATATATAGTAGTTTCAACCTCAGCTTTGTTCTTAGAAAGCTTTCTATAGTTTTATTCACACACACAGAAGTCCTTGCAATATTATTTTTGTAATTCTCTTTTAATGTCTTTTTTTTCATTCCAACACTCCTTTTTAAAAAACAGCTTAAAAAAGAAATAGAAAACAATGTAAAAGTTTAAAAGTAATACTCTAATTGTTATGGTATAAGCACACAGTGATTGAAATAACTATTAAGAGAGGGCCGTCGAGATAGCTCAGCAGACTAAGTGCCTATTCAGGCAAGTGCTCGGAGACCAGGGTTCGATACCCGGTCCCACATGCTACACTGGCCCTGCCCCTGGGGCACTCTGAGCCTGTGATCAGTTCCAGGCATGTTGGCACAGGCCTGCAATTCCAGCTCTGGAGAGGCTGAAAACAGGAGAATTGCTAAGAGCCCAAGCTGCATAGTGAGGCCCTGTACCGAATACATAAATGAAAAAAATAATAATAATAACTATTAAGATAAATCTGATTTATCAGGTAGGCAGGGTGAATTAGCTGAAAAAAAAGACAACATTGCAGGAAAAATAGCGATCCTCCATCTACTATATCAATGGTGAAAGCAAGGAGCAAGTGGCCATCTCTACCTTTGTGGGCCATGTGCAGAAGTGGGGCTTCAAGGTGATGTACCTAAGTGAGCCCATCAGTGAGAACTCAAGGAACTCAAAAGGAACAACCTGGTTTCCATAAACAAGGAAGGACTGGAGCTGCCCCCAGGCCAAGGAGGAGAATAAGATGGAAGAAAACAAGATGAAGTTTGAGAATTTCTGAAAACTCATGAAGCAAATCTTGGGTAAGAAAGATGAGGTGACAATCTCCAATAGACTTGTGTCTTCATTTTGCTGTACTGTGCCTAACCATGAAGAGCCAGGATCTCTGCAACAACCTCTATCACCCCATGTGGAGATGCTGCAGCAGAAATCCAAGGTAGACAAATATAACCCTGCATGAAGGACCAAGTGGTGCTACTGTTTGAGACGGCTCTGTTGTCTTGTCTCTCCCTGGAGGACACTCAGACTCACTCAAATCACAACTACTGCATGATCAAGCTAGGCCTGGGCACTGATAAAGGTGAAGTAGCTGTGAAGGAACCCAGTGATGCTCCTGACCAGATCCCTTCCCTCTTTAGGGGTTAAGAGTGTTCTCAGATGGAAGCAGTAGATTAGGAGCTTCTGTTGCTAGGAAACCTGTATCCTCTGTATAATGTCCCCATGGCTTCCCCAGCAGCCTGGGTGGCCCTGTCCCACCTCACTTTCTCTGCTGATATCTAGGACCAAGTGGTGATATCTAGTAGTTTCCTCCTCTACTGTCCTATGTCTTTTTTTAATAATTTTATTGAGAAACAAATAGCAATGAGACAGTTTCAAAACCGATTAGTAGGACAGTTTCAATAATTAATACATTGCATATTGTTGTCTTCTTAGTGGTTATTTATAGTACAAGATGCAGACATGATATCCTGTCCACAAACACTATTAGCACAAATCTTTCTATTCACTGAATTAAGAGAAAGTAGGTGTGTATCTATCCTAACTATTTTATACAGATACAAAATGTTCCTTCATTTGTATCTCGTTTTGTTTAGTTTTGTCAGAGATAGGTATTCCATTGTCATTTAAATATTATAGGGGCATGAATTCAGCAAAATATTCCGAAATAGTCCAGTGTTCATAATAGTAGTGGGTTATCCATAGCACTGGAAATGTCAGAAATTGTTGACTTGAGCCTTTTACAGCTCAGTGTATTAATATGGCTTTACTTTTTATACTTCATTTTTATACTTTTCTGCTGGATGGTTAAGACCAAGATAAAGCAAGACCTATGTAACAAGAAGTGCAACTTTTGTATCTGACAAGGTCAGTCAAATCCCCTCAGGATTTATGCTGAAACCCTGTACGGCAGTTTGTAGATCCTTGTCAATGTCAGCCATATGGATAAGTCACAGCCGTTGCTTTACCAATTTGCTCTCTGTGAAAGCCTGAGAGAACGTTTTCTCTCCATGTGACTCTCCTTAGGCACAGTCTACATTATCAATCACTTTCCTCTGTGACCCCATAATTTCCTTGATCAGAAAATTTGGGACACAATTGAGTTGCATGATGTTACAGTACAGGTTCTCCTATGTCCTGGGTCCTCACTGACCTTGAAAGGCTAGGGCCAAAATGTTGGCTGTCTTTGCAGCCCTTTTTTTTCTCTTATTTTTGGTCTGCAAACTTAAATTGTTAACCCTCCAGAAGAGAAGCTTATTATTATTACCCTACAACATAGGCAGTTGAGCTTAACCTCACTATCTGTCTGAATTTCAAACATATTAGTCTACTGTCCTATGTCTAAGGTAGGAAGCAAGATACTCAAGCCCCATACACACCATAATTTGGCAGCAGGCTTGGATATTGTATATGTGGCCTTATTTTTTGTTTATTTTGTTCTAAAACTAAAGTATATGAAATTAAAAATATTCAGCCAAATCATAGTAGAATCAGAAATGGCTTATATTGCTGATTTATATCTCCCAAAAGCCTCACATACTCATCGGCAGGGCCTTTGGAAGATGGTTAGGTAATTTGGATTTATAATTGACTTGCTATTAGGAGGTGGTTGGAAGAGGAATGTCCCTGGGGGTGTGGCCTGGAAGGGTCTATATCCCTCCCAGGCTCTTGTCGCTCTTTTGCTTCCTGTCTGCCACACCCCTCTGCCATGCCATCTGACTTGGAGTCAGCTCCCCCTTGCATGAGTAACAGGTACTTTTTCTCAGAGGGAGAAAAATCTGACTATGACAAATACTATTGTATTTTCAAATATTTTCAGAGTACCTTCCTCCACTGTTGAGAAAAATGCCTATTCCAAAAGGGAAGTTGGCATAGGTAGGGCCAGCTTCAACAGGTGAGTGAAAACACCAGACAAATGTCAGAAGAATCTATTCTAATAATAGGACAAATGTAGACCCAATAATGTCTTCAAAATTCTTTGTGGGCTTCATTAAGTGACACATTATTTATCCCACCAATATGACAAGCAACCCTTAAACAAAGCTGAGCAGTTATTCATGAATCTAATCAGCTTAGGTTGGCCCAATAGGATAGATTTATCCCTGGGTATCTGCAGATTATTCGTCCCAAAAACTTTTCCCTGCCTCCCAGGATGACAAAATCCCAGGATTTAAATCTTATATAAAATGCTATAATATTTGTATATAACCCTTGCACATCTTCTCATATGCTTTAAATCATGTCTGATTACTTAATTTCTAATATAACATAAAATCTATGTAAGTAGTTGTACTGTATTAAGAAATAATGACAAGAAAATTATATCCCAAGTACTTTATTCTGTAGCATCACCTCATCTAAGTTTTCCAACAGCCCTGCAAGTAGGTACCATCATTACCTCAAAATCATCACCCTATTTGAATCCAGTAGGGCTAATTAGAGCTTCTATTCCTGCCTTTACATAGCTGGGTATTGTGGCCCATGCCTGCAATCTCAGCAATTCGGAGACACAGGGAGAAAAATCACTGCACGTTCAAAGCAAGCCTGAGTTATATGAGAAGTTCAAGGCTAGCCTGAACTATACAGTGAGAACCTGTCTAAAGCAAAGCAAAACAGAAATGAACAAAGCACAACAACAACAAAAAGAACTGTGTCCTACAGGGTGCAGCAGGTACACGTTGTGCAACAGGCATAAATACCAGACAAAATCCCATGCCATTGCCTCTGAAGAGCAAGAAATAACTGATGAGAAAAATGGATTTATATACTACAGACAGAAGAGATGAGCTCTTTTTAAGTGTTGAGCATAATAGCTCTGAATGTAAGTGACTTTATTTGCTAAATTAGCTACGATATGGGCTGAAATTATAATAATTACTGTCACTTTAATGTAGTCTATAATATTTTAAGTTTCCTTCTAAAAAACAAATACTTTAGTTTAAGAAGCACCTACCAAATGATTTCTGGAAAGATAAGATGTTGGGGAAAATGTCTGATTTACCTCAATGTACAGATATTTCTAAAAAAAAAAAAAAAAACTTTAAACCCTATGTCTCAGCTCCCTGAACAAGATCACACATAAAACATATTCATTGCAACACACCAGACAGCCACACACACTACATACAAAATGTACCTACTGAAGCAAAAAAAATGCACACCATATAACATGCAATATATCATGCTACTCACATGCAGCACACACATTCATTACACAAAAATACACTAACTGCACATATTTACATTCTGTATATTTATAAATACTACATATATGCCTAATTCACAAACCACACATTCATTACAGATGCACACATGTATGACATGTAGACAGTTATGGCCCAAAAACTATACACAACACACACTCAGCATATGTCTATAGCATGCACACATGCACCTACTAAGTCTCTGAACAACAAGATGCTGTGTGTTACCTCTCCTTTGTGATCCCCTTTCTACATCTATTTCTCATGTAATTGCATCTTTCATTTTCAATTTGAAAAGCAGAGCTCTGCAGAGACAATTGTTTCAAACTTGAAAATGTGTGTATTAACTGACAATTTCAGTTAATTTTTATAATCAAAAATGCAATTTGCATAAGCCAAGAAAAGTGAGGGTATGGGCTTCAAAACTCAAAGCTGTTAAGCTTCCTAAATCTCTGTCATTTTAAAATCTTGAATCTGCTATTAGCAGAAAGACATATATTTTGCAATCTGTAATTCTTATAACAAATTTCTCTCTGTGACTCATGCTATCAATCCCTTGTGCACATATAAAAGAACATAATATGTGAGAGTAATTACAATGACAGGAAAGGAGTCACTTAGATCAATCAAGCCATCTCCAGCCTTGGCGACTTGGGGTTCCTTATGTTGTCCACAACATGTAAAAATAAATAAACATTCTCACTGAGTTGGAAGGAACTCATGGCATAACAATGTAAAAAATAGAGGATTTTAAAACTTGCCCTCATCAAAACTCTCATAAATCCACCAACAAACACTATGAGACCTACCAGCTGATAGCCCTTTTATTCTCCTAATTAAAAACTTTTTAGGGGGCCAGGGAGATGGCTCAGTGGAATAAGCACTTCCTTGGCATGTGCAAGGGCCTGAGTTCAATCCCTGGTTCAAAAAAAAAAAAAAAAAAAAAACTTTTTTGGATGAATGTAACATGTTATCCTGTATTGGATTCTGGAACACAGACAAAACAATAGTGGAAAATGTTGTAAAATCTAAATTCTGTACATTACTTCATGATATCATACCAATGTTAGTATTCTAGATTTGACATTTGAGTGGTACTGTAAAATACTAACATTGGGTAAAGCTGGGTCAGAATTATATGGAAATTCTCCATACTACCTTTGCAACTCTTCTAGAAATTCAAAATTATTTCAGAGTAAGTATTTTTAATACTTATTGTACAGAGGGCCAGCCAGATAGCTCAGTGGACTAAAGTCTCTACTTAGGTGGGCACGGGGACTGCAGTTCGATCCCCAGTGTGCTGTGCCAGCCCTGACCCAGGAGTGCACTGAGATGGCGATTGAGACTGGGCATGGTGGCCCATGCCTGTAATACCAGCACTTGGGAGTCTAAAAACAGGAGGATCACCACAAGTCTGATCTGTGTAGTGAGACCCTATAGATCCTGTACTAAAAATACATTTAAAAAAAAATACTTGTTGTATAGAATATCATCCCACTTTGGTCTAGGCTTTCTTACCCAAAAAGAATCTTATACAAGAATACTTTTGATAAAATTAAATTAATAAAACAGGCTACCCTCCAAAATCAGATGGCATTAGACATTCTAACAGCAGTACAGGAGGTACTTGCACAGTTATAAAATTTAAATCTTGTGTGTACAGTCCTGACCCTTCTGCTAATGCCTCAGTAGATGTTCAAGATATTTAATAACAGATCAATAACATGTCAGATTCAAAATTTCCCTAGGTCTTACCCTAGGCTCTTTATAAAAAGTCATTATTGTCTCCTCTTGGGTGAAATCTTTGTTGACTGTATTCATAATTATCCCACTGATATTATATGACCCATGCATACTTAATTGTTGATTTGGCTTTGTCTTTTCCAGACTCAGAGCTATCCACCTACCCAAGAATAAAATGCCTGGTGTCTGTTGAGGGCCTTTAGATAGAAACTCTGGAAAGCGTCTCTAACTGCTGGTCAACAACAATCCCTTTCTGCCTGAAGAACCCAACAAAGTCATCGCCCATTATTCCCTCAGGGAAGTTAGGGTTACTTCTTTGGAGGGGGGAATGATATAAGCAGGTGAATTAGATAAAAATATTTTAGGTAGCAAGACAGGCCTAGGCCATCAAAGAAGACAGTATGGAAGACAACATACCTTGCAACTATGGGAGAGACAGACACTCCCTCTGTGGGCCAGACCTCAAGACAGAAGAGTAAACAAATGTAGCATGTACCTCCTTATGGATGAGCATCAGGGACTGATGTTCTAAACAGGTATCAATCATTTTTAAAAAGCCAGGAGTCACTTACCTACAGGAAGAGCCCCTGTTCTGTATTCATGTCTGTGATTCACTTCCCCATTTAATCTATTTTACCTGAGCAATTAATTTTACTGGTAGTCCATAGTTTTGTCCCACCCCATGTGCAAGTTCCCGTCTTTTCCACCTTAGACTTGCCTCATCTCATGGTTTTGCTCTATAAAAATCCCTAGAAAAAACAGATTCCTTGGCAACTCGCTTGGGTCCCCTTCTATGCCTCTCTCAGACAGAAGCTTTCTTTACCCCACTAAATATAATATGGATTTGAAAAGTCAAAGAATACTTTTGATGGACTCTATAGAATATTTGGACATAGTATGAGTATAGCCTTTTATTTCTTGGATAATTTTTAGTGTCTGTTAATAAGCTTTTTCAAAATCTCTTTTGTCTTTATGCTCCAACTCTTTGCCACTTAACATATACACAACAATTTCACACAGTGATGAATATTAACACCTGTTAAGTACTTTGCCAAAGCCCCAGTCACCATTTAAATAAACATAATTCACAAGAGCCAGTGTACCCAAATTACGTAATTACTCTTTTCTTCTGAACTTGGCACCCACCCCAACTAAAAAAAAAAAAAAACTTTTAAGCAAGAATATTTGCTTGCTTTTTCTTTTAAAGATAAAAGCAAACAAAAACACAGAATTTCAAAGTAAGATAATAGGAGAGTAACAATGGCTAATATATCATGTATTGTTGCTTTTAAATTAGAGGTTCAGATTACAAGATACATGCATCAATAATTGACAAAAAAAAAGCACAAATCATTTTTCCAATGAACTAAAAGAAGTCAGTAATATAACTATCTTATCTATCTTTTGTATATATTTTTTCTTTTCCCTTCCCTCTTTGTCACTTTCACCCATCTCAGTTCTTTCCCCTTGAGCATTTTCTTTCCCTTTCACAGTATCTATTGTCAATTTTGGGTCTTATTCACTTTTTCAGTTTCTTACAATAAGGAGACATACGATATTTGCACATACAAATTTGATTTATTTCACTTGTGAATGTGATCTTTAGTTGTATCCACTAATTTATTACAATCTCAAGTTTATTCTTTATAGCTGAATTGTACTCCATTGTATAAAAATACATCCTTTTCTTTCACTCTGCAGTTGATGGACATTTAAGTTGTTTCAAAGAATTAGCTATGACAAATTGTGAGCAATACACAAATTGTGAGCTATACACATATATAAGTATACATATATCACTGTGGTATGATGCTTGCCATTATTCCAGGAAAATATCTAGAAAGGGAATAGCTGGGTCGAATGGGACTTCTAATCCTTGAGTTTTGAGGAATCTCCACACTGATTTCCACAATGGTTACACTAGTATACATGCTCACTAACGTTGGAAAAGGATTCCTTTTTCTCCACAGCCCCATCAGCATTTGTTAGTGGCTGATTTCTTGATGATAGCCATTCTTTCTGGGATGAGATGGAATGTCAGTATCATTTTTAATTTGTATCTCTCAAATGACCAATGATCTTGAACACTTTTTCATGTACTTATTTGCTATTTGTATTTCTTCATCTGAGAAGTGTGTATTCATCTCAGATGCCCATTTTGAGATTAAGTCTTTGAATTGGGGATCCTGATTTTTTCATCTGTGGGGGGTGTGCTTGGGATTGAATTCAAGTCTTTATATGTTCTAGATAGAAATTCTTTGTCTGGGGGCTGGTGAGATGGCTCAGTGGTCTAAGGCACCTCCTTAGTACAAGCTAAGCTAAGCAAAAACACAGGGACCGTGGTTCAATCCCCCAGCACCACATGCCAGCCAGCCCCGCCCCCCTGGTGGGCTGAGCTGGCCACTCCCACACACCCACACACACCCACACACGCAATAAATAAATAAATATTTTTAAAAAAATAAAAAAAATAAAAAAGAAATTCTTTGTCTGAGCGACAGTTGACTAAAATTTTGCCTCGTCTGTGGGCTTTCTTTTTGTTAGTGATTCCTTTGAATGTGCAAAAACATTTTAGTAAGATGAGGTCTCAGTTATTGATTCATTGTAGTACTTCCAGTGCAGTTTACTTTTTCTTCAAGCATTCTCTGCCTACCCCTATGATTTTAAGATATCTACCTACTACCTCTTCCAAAAATGTTAATGTTCCTCTTTTAATATTTAGATCTTTGATCTATTTTGACCTTTGTTTAGTGTATGGTGATAAGCATGGGTCTAATTTTAGTGTTTGGCATTTTTCCAGCACCACTTATTAAAAAGGCTCTCCTTCCAGTGAACATTCTTGACCCTTTCATCAAAGATAAGGTGGTTGAGTGTTCTTGTAGTTGTCTGCATCTTCTGATTCCATTGATCCTCAGGTCTGTTTGTTTTGTTTTGTTTTGTTCTTTGCCAGTACTCTGCTAATTTTATCATAATAGTTTGTAGTATAATTTCAAATCAGGTTTTGTGATGCCTCCTGCCTTACCTTTATTGTCCAGGATTGCCTTTGCTATTCAAGGTCTCTTCTGATTCCAGATGAAGTTTAGGAATGTTTTCTCTAGGTCTATAAGGCATGCTAGTGGTATTTTGATTGGGATTGCATTAAATCTGTATAACAATTTGGGGCAAGGACATTTTTAAAAAGATATTTTATTTGCAATAGCCAAAAATTAGAAGCAACCCAAGTCTCTGAGGAAGGGAGAACGAATAAAGAAAATGTAATATAGACATACAATAGGCTATTACGCAAGCTTTAAAAGTGAAGGGAATTCTGACAAATGGTGCAACATGAATAAACTTTAGGGACATTATTCTAAGCAAAAGAAGCCAACCCTCCCCTGCAAAATAAATTACTATATGATTCCACTTGTATGAGGCACTGAAAGTAGTCAATTTTATTTGTTTTTTCTTTTTGGGGTTGTTTGTTTGTTTTTGTGGTACTGGGGATTGAACTCAGGACCCTGTGCTTCCCATGCAGGTGCTTATTCTACTGAGCTATCTCCCTCACCCAGTAATCAATTTTAAAGAGGCAGAATATTAAATGGCAATTACCAGGGGAAAATAAAGAAATTGGCAGTTGTTTAATGGATACAGAGGCTCAGTTTTGCAACAAGAAAAGATCTCTGGGAGCCAGGAGATAGCTTGGCAGTCTAAGTGCTTGCCTTGCAAGTGCAAGGACCCAAGTTCAATCCCCAGTGCCACATGCTGTGCAAGCCACATGCCTGTAATCCCAGGCTGGGGAAGCTGAGACAGGAAGATCACTATGAGTCTGAGCTGTGTAGTGAGACTCTGTACAAAATAAATCTTTAAAAAAAAAAGAGATCTGGAAATTAATTGTACAACCGTGGGAATATACTTAACACAACTGAACTGTATACATAAATGATTAATATTGTAAATTTTATTGTGCATATTTTACCCAAATTTAAAACTTTAAAATTTATTGTGATCTTATTTCTTAGCAACTAATGTCATATTGCATTCTTATGTCACTCATCAAAAACAAATATCAATGTACACTACTACTCCAGAAGACAGGATCACAACTTTTAAATTTTTCATTATGTAAATATATATGGTAGAAAAACTGAAAAACAGACAAGCTAAAAATAAAATAAATCTTTTTAAGAGCTATTATTATCTCACATCCAGAAATAATGGGGTCACATTCTGTTGAGTACAAGTAGATGTTTTTATTTTTGCAATCTTAAGTTTATTTTTAGCATATTTTCAACACTTTATCATCAGAAAGTAATGTCAAAAGTCAAAGGATTGACAATTTTAGCCTTAGGATCTTAGAAGTTGATTGTCAATGTCCCCTGATATGGTGACTCAGCTTAATTTTGTCAACTTGGTTGGCTTAGAAGTTACCTAGGGGATTAGTAAGGTACACTTCTAGTTACACCTGGGTAATTCATGGAAGCATGACCTTGGGTAGAATATGTGGTCCTGAACCTCTTCCTCTCTGGCACTGTTCTCCTACTCTGCTTCCCAGCTACAATAATAGAAGTAGTTCTTTACCACATTCTCCTGCCATAATATTCCCATCTTGGAGCCAGTTAACCATGAACTGAATGTCCTGAAGCAAGGCAAATAAGCCATTTCTACCCTTAAGTTATGGGTCTTAAGTATTTAGTCACAGCAATGGGAAAGCCAATGAACACTCACTTATAGGGACATAGGATGCAAAAGCTCAAGGAGTACCCAAGCAGACAGGTAATGAGAAAAACAGGCTTTGAGTATATTAAGTTAGAGGAGAGAATGACAAAGGTGAAATCAAATAGAATGAGTGGGGATTACTTGTGCCACAGGATGGCTAAAAGTTGGCATTCAGGCTTCCTGATCATGAATCAAGGCTCTGATGTGTGTGGATTGGATATTTCACTTTGGTCCAGCTGGGAATATTAGGCTTTCACCCTAAGCCACCTCTCCAGCTTTTAATATTTTCCTGTCTTCCAGTTGTCTAGTTGCTTAAGTCTCATCTGCAAAGTAAATATAATAGAGTGCTATATACAAAGTGTCAGAATTAAAGGAAACCATCCAAGTAATACGCATAATAACCACTAGTAAATATTTTTTATAATTGCTGTTTCTAAAAAATCATCTTTATAACCAAGAATAATAAAGACTCTATGGGTGCCAGGTATATAGCTTAGAGGCATGCCATCTTCCTGGCAAACTTGAGGTCCTGTGTTTGATTCTCAGTACCCCACCCCCCAAAAAAAGAGTTCATAACCAAGGATAACAAAGAGTTCACAACCTCTTATGTTCTTGCCCTTACAAAACTATATAGTCAAAACCCTCTGAGTATTCAAAGGCAATTTAGCCAAATGGTGGGACCCTGCTAAGCTTCTTTTTCTATCAGTGGATTATTATTTCGTGAAGAGAATGTTTGTGAAAGATGAAAACAGCTAAGTACAATTACACTTAGAGAAGTCCCATATAAGGACATACCTTTGAGGAAAGATTCTAGTCCTGACAGCACAGGCATCTTCCAAAGTGAGCACTGTACAAGTCACACTGAAAGTCTCTCCACTGACCACACTCCCAGAGGCCCTACAGATAGATGCATACCACCTCTAAGCCTCTAATTGAGCTAGTAGAGATTTTTTTATTTCACCCTACACACTAGAACAACATGACAAGGCTGGGCAAGTAGGGTTTTTTAATGGCCTACTATGTGGTAAACTGATAATTCAAAAATCTCCAAATAGCCATATCATCATCATTTCATAAATATAAGGTTAAGACTGGGCATGGTGGCACATGCCTGTAATCCCAGTACTTGGGAGCATGAAAACAGGAGGATCACTACAAGTCCAATCTGTGTAGTGAGAACCTATAGACCCTGTAATAAACACATAAAAAATAAATAAAATAAATATAAGGTTACCATTAATTTATTTTCAAAATAATGTGTTGCTAGTGTGGTAAGGAGGCCAGCTGAGACTACATTTCCTGAAACCTGAGGCTTCTCCCAGGCCACTCCAATTGTCATTATTTTGGTAGGTAGACAAATTTAAGAGAATAGAACGGTCCCTTGGAACCAGATGATTAATCAGACACTAAAAGAAATAAAAGATGCACAGATTGTAGATATTTACCTCAGTCCCCAAACACTGACCGTGCCCTAGTGATAAAGATGATGCTACCTGAAACCGTGGACAAACCTGACCAACACTGCTCTTTCTTTCCTTTTTTTTTCTCCCAATGCCTTCAGGGCAGGTTTGGCTGGCTTGATTTGTGGGGATTGAACCACAGCAACCTGAGCCTGACTGCTTTGTTGAAGCAGCCATTTAAAGAACTGAGCTAAGGGGCAGGCCCCCAACACTGCTCTTCCTTAAGCATCCCTCCAATTATTTTTTGTTCACAGATATTTCTGCATTATAATTATAGAATGTTTCATTATCTGTTTAGGGGTCACTTAAAGGTAACAGACAGTTAGTGGCGAGAGGGAACGATTACCTCAAAACTGAGATGAGATCAGAGCATAGATTCTCAATGACTAAGGAAATATAAAACTAGGACAAATTTCTTTGGTGCTTGAAACTAAGGACAGGTGACCACCCATAAGCCAGAAAGTTCTACTTGGGACAGTGAGTGACAACCAGAAGGAAGAGAGAGAGCAAGAGCCAACATCAAACCATTTCTCAGAGAAAATCAGTTTGTCTGGATGAGGAGTAAGTAAAAGAGAGCCTAAATCCCCCAATTCCCTAGAGGAACATCTGATCAGTGTATCAGAAAGGCTGGATGGCTGGGGCCCAGGAGCATAAACTCCAACCCAGGGCAGCAGCAATAGAAGACAGGTCCATCTTCCTAGTGTAGCAAACATGGGCCATTAACAGCAAAGCCCAAAGGAGGCTTTTCCAGAACAGGGGCATTTCTAGAGAAAAATGGGACTCTTCCCTGATATAGTGGACAGGAGCATGAGAAAGAAGCCTGGCCACAGCAGCCTGGCTCCTGGCAGAGTCATTTCCCCAGAGATAATTATGCGGTATGTTCTGCTAGGCTTGCCTGAGGCTTAACAACCTGCACACTCCCCTCAGGCTGTCCCATAGCTGACTAGGGCAAACAGACTCTGACTCATTAGGAGAAAAAACCTAAAAGCATCCAAGTGGAAGGTGAGAGTGCTCACGTAAAACATGCTTACCCATTTTGAAGGTAAATACCAATGTTGGATAGAATCTCATAGACCAAGTTTGAGTAAAAAGATATACAGGAATCACATAAAAGAACCTAGTTTTTTGTAGACTCTTTAGAATTCGGATGGTTTATTTCTTTTCTTTTTTTTTTTAATATTTTGTTTTGAAATTTTTTTATTTTTTTTCATACTTTTATTGATAAACAGATAGCAATGAGACAGTTTCAAATCAAATCAGTAGGACAGTTTCAATAACTAACACACTGCATATATTCTTCTTAGTGGTTAATTGCTGTACAAGATCCGGACTTGAGATGCTATTTACAAACACCATTAGAACAAATCATTCTATTCATTAAGAGAATGCAACTATATATCTATCCCAACCTCTTTGAATACACAGATACAAAATGGACATTCATCGGTATTCCCCATTATTTCTAAGTTTCTTTATTGAATATTATAGGTGTGTAAACTCAGCAAAATATTCTAAAAGAGTCCAGTAGCCCATAATAGCATTGGGTCTTCTGTTTAACTGGCAATGTCAGAAATTATTGACCTGAGTCCCCCACAGCTCAACATAACAACATGGCTTTACTTCCTATATTTTGGTTTATTTCTTACCAGTCACCATGCCATCGTTTTCCTTCTGTCCTTAGAGTTCTTTATATACATAGAAATTTTTCTAAGCACTTAATCAAAGAATAAAACATATATGGATACTCACTCTGGTATACAAGAAGCACAACACTTAAAATTCTAAGTTTATGTATTACCTTTATGTAGACTCTGGATCCCACCTCATTGGATTTGTTGGAAATTTACTTAATGTTTAATAGCCTTTTCCATTCTAGATTGGTAAAATCTAGAACACAGAACTCCATAGGCAATAATGCAACATTAAAATTCAGTGAAAATTTCTATCATTTTCTTTATTGAAATACTGTATTGTTTCTAATTTTTTTACCAATTTGTATTCATATATCACATATATAATATGTGTAATATATAATATATATAACACAGCAATGAATTATCAAAATTAATATTTACTAAAAACTATCAAAAATGTAAAATATATTTAGGAAATACAATAGTTATCCAAGCTTGGCTTAAAGCAGTGTTGGTATTTGGCAAGATAATTTCACACAACTTTAGTTTTTGTATTTGTTATGTGAGAATAGAAATGAGGATAGTTAAGCCCTCCAAACAAAAATTAGTTATTTGCTTCTGCTTTAGAAGAGTTGATTCCTTACCACAGAAACAGCTTCTGCATTTGATGGGTGCAGGACAGATTTACGATGCCTCCCTTTGTCTGGCATATCCGGAGTTGAACAAGGTCATGGTAGGTTGAGAGAATGTAAACAGAACAAATCAAAATGTGCACTAAGCCTTCAGAAAGGCAGGGCACAGGAAACACTTTTTTTTTTTTTTCTCAAAGTTTTATTGACAAAGAGATAGCAATGAGACAGTTTCAAATCAAATCGGAAGGACAGTTTCAACAAATAATACACTGCATATATTCTTCTTAGTGGTTAATTGCTGTACAAGATGCGGACTTGTGATCCTATTTACAAACACCATTAGAACAAATCATTCTATTCATTAAGAGAATGCAACTATATATCTATCCCAACCTCTTTGAATACACAGATACAAAATGGACATTCATCGGTATTCCCCATTATTTCTAAGTTACATTATTGAATATTATAGGTGTGTAAACTCAGCAAAATATTCTAAAAGAGTCAAGTAGCCTATAATAGCATTGGGTCTTATATTTAACTGGCAATGTCAGAAATTATTGACCTGAGTCCCCCACAGCTCAACTTAACAGCATGGCTTTATTTTTTATATTTCGATTTCATACTTTTCTACTGGATGGTCAAGACCAAGGTAAAGCAGGACCTATGCAACAAGAGTTGTAGCTTTTTGGTCTTAGAAGGTCAGTGAAATGCCCTCAGGATTTGTCCTGAGATCCTGTACCTCAGATTGTAGAACCTTCATCAGTGCAGCCATGTGGATGAGTCACGGCCAATGCTTGGCCAATGTGCTCTCTGTGAAAGCCTGAGAGAGTGTCTTCTCCCCATGTGACTCTCCTTAGGCACACTCTACGTCATCGATCACTTTCCTCTTTGGCCCCATAATCTTCTTGATCAGAAAATTTGGGACACTACCGAGGTACATGACGTTACAGTACAAGTTCTCATATGTCCTGAGTCTTAATCGACCTTAGAAGGTTAGGGCCAAAATGTTGGCTTTCCTTGTATCCTTCCTTTTTCTCTAATTTGGTCTGCAAACTTAGGTTGTTAACCATCCAGAAGAAAAGCTTATTGTTATTATCAAACGATTTGGGCTATCAATCTTAACATCACTATCTCACTGCATTTCAAACATCTTAGGCATAATAAGGAACAGGTATTTTTCATCAAGTATTGATATGTTGAACTTTAAGTCCCTACATAATATGATAAAAAAAACATTTAAAAATTAGATTATATTCTAGGAAACACTTTTTTGAAATGATACTCAAGTATAAAACATAAAGTCACATTAGTATGCTGAACCGTAAAAGGCTCATGTCACCAACTTCTGACATTGCCAGTCCTAAGGATAACCCACTACTATTATGGACTACTGGACTATATTGGATTATTTTGCTGAATTCATGCACCTACAATATTTAAATGGCAATGGAATACCCATCTCTGACAAAACTAAACAAAAAAGGGGATATAAATAATGGACCATTTTGTATCTGTATATACAAAATAGGATAGATATACAGCTTTCTCTTAATTCAATGAGAAGAAAGATTTGTACTAATAGTGTTTGCACAGGATATCATGTCTGCATCTTGTACTATGAATAACCACTAAGAAGACAACAATATGCAATATATTAATTATTGTAACTGTCCTACTGACCTATTTTGAAACTGTCTCATTGCTATTTGTTTCTCAATAAAATTAATTTTTAAAAAAACTCAATGAAAGAACACAAAAAACACAAAAGAACACAAAATTCCATAAGCAATAATATAACATCACATAACACAAAGGTTCTCATTGCTGTTTGAAGCAGTAGCAAGCTCTGGGTTTCCTTCCTTGTGGAGGTTTGAAGCAGACCAGACAGTAGAAGCTGCTGCAATTATATACTTCCTTTCCTGATTGTCGCTTCAAAGCCCAAGACAGTTGGGAGATTTACCAAATCTAAGGAGACAGGAAGGAAATGTTAGTGTATTCCATCAGACTAAGAAAAGATTCATGGAAGCCTGCCAGGGCTATGAAGAATCCAATAATTTTTATGTGGCTGAGACCAAAGCTGAGCCTAGTTTCAGCAAAGAAATCACTGAGAGGTTGATCTATCTGTGCCAAAGAGCTAGATGTTGCATGCTTGGCACAGAGACAGCAGAACTCAGAGCCTAAAGGCACTATAGCACACAGCCCAAATGATCAGTGCATTCAAATAACCAAGCCTGGAAGATCTGCCTCAAAGCTCTTTAACACCCCCTCTCATTTTTTTACCAATCTAGAGTGGAAAAGGTTATTAAACATTAAGTACATTTCCAAAAAGTCTAGTGAGGTGGGGCCCAGAGTCTACATAAATATAATAAACTTACAGTTTTAAGTGTTGCACTTCTTGAATACCAAAGTGAGTATCCATATCTGTTTTACTCTTTCATTAAGTTCTTAGAAAAATTTCTATGTATATAAAGAACTCTTATGCACAGAAGGAAAATGGTGGCATGGTGACTGGTAGCAAAACTCAGCTTCTCCAGATCTGGAATTCAAACACTAGAAAATAAGTTGGTGAAGAAAACAAAATATATCAATAGGAATTAGGAAGGAACTAACAAGAAATTAGAAGCTACATAGAAGTTGCAAAGACAGTTGAAATGCAGAGAAAAGAAGGAAACTATCTGAATTCTGTCAACAACTCATGGCTCACAGGCAGCAGAACCTGACTCCCCAGAAGCAAGGCAAGCATCCAGGGCTGGAAAATATGAGGAGAAACGGTGGCAAAACCATTATGAACTGCAAAAACCTGTACCAAGTTTGCTCTGAGGGAACTCTTTCCATGTGGCAGACAATATCCAGAAGAAATCCAGTGTAGGCACCCACCCATGGCCAAAAAGAGAATAATAATACACCATTTCAGGGATGGTTGATTATTTAAGAGAATCAGAGCAACTGAAAAACAGTTTCACTTCAGGACTCCCAGTGTTACCCTCCCACAGTAACTGGGGAGAGATTGCCCTGGGAGACAACTACAGAGAGAAAAAAGGTTAGAAAAGAGATTCGCTGAGAATATTATACTCAGACTAAGAAGGTACAGAGGCCCTGGCCCTAACCCCCACAGTAAGAAGCCATACCACCTGGCTTGAATTATACTTGGAAGGGCTGGGTCTAAACAAAAAAAGGAGATACAAATGAACCACCATTTTGTATCTGTATATTCAAAATAGGATAGATATACAGCTACTTTCTCTTCATTCAATGAGAAGTGCAATTTGTACTAGTAGTATTTGGACAGGATATCATGTCTGCATCTTGTACTGTGAATAACCACTACAAAGACAACAATATGCAATGTATTAATTATTGAAACTGTCCTACTAATCGGTTTTGAAATTGTCTCATTGCTACTTGTTTTCTCAATAAAATTAATAAAAAAGAAAGAAGAAAGAAAGAAAGAAAGAAAGAAAGAAAGAAAGAAAGAAAGAAAGAAAGAAAGAAAGAAAGAAAGAAGAGAGGAAGAGAGAGAGAGGGAGGGAGGGAGGGCTGGGTCTGAAAGTTCCCTTGGCCTGCTGCATACAGCCAACACATACCTGAGGTCTGGTTGTCTTCTCTACCTACCAGTGTAAGCAAGGACACATCTTGCTGACATTGGTACTTCTTGGGGTAAATAGAGGAGTCTCTGGAATAGAGGGTACACATCACAAACCTGTAAGACTTGCCAGATTCCAGTATTGCTGGAACAAAAGTATTCATTCAAAATTACAAAGATAAATTTATTTGTTTGGAGGACTCATTTTCTCTCTTTAATCTTTTTTTTCCTGTACTTATCCTGTTTTCTCTTTTTATGTTTATTTTAATTTTTTCTGGTTTTATTCACCATATTATTTCTTTTTTCTTTTATCTTCTATTTCTTAAGTGTTTTTCTGTCATATTTATCTAATTTTATAAGTATCTTTCTACTTCTTAATAAATCTTTTGTTTTACTTTCCTCCCTCCTTCTCATATTCTATCATCTAACTTCTCAAATTTTTCATCTCTAATTCACCCATTCCCAACTCCCTATATCTTTAATACATAACCATTAAATCATATTAATCTTTAGTTTTCTAACTATTGACTTACTACTATTGAATTTTTTCTATCATTAACCCAAGTATAGTAGTTGCATTTAGTTGCTATCTTTTGCACATCAACATTTGACTTGACTTAGTATATATGTAATAGATTTCTTTTCTAAGGTTAAACATGGTTCTTTTGATAATTCAACATCCAGTTTGTCTTGGATGATATTACTGTTGCTGATTTATATAATACTGAAAAGAAAATGCTCCCCTACCCAGTTTTCTTCAATAGTTCTTGTTCCAGTTCCAGTTGCTTCTGGTACACAGATGTGCATTGTATAAACCAATCCCAAGTTGACAAGCCTTTGTGCCTTCATACTTCCTGCTTGATTATCCAAAATAAGGCCTAACCCACCAGAGATCGGGGCCTGATATTCTGTGAATGATCCTGATCAGTGCCCATCAATGTAAATACATCTACCTCCAAATCCTGGGAGCTGTTTCAGTGTTTCTGCCTGCTGTTGCATTTGGTGGATTGGCTGGGAAGAGCAACTGTGCTGACCACTTTGGTCACTAGTCATGGCCCTCTCAGACAAAGCAAGGAGCTCTCCAGGTACTGATGGGAAGGTGTGCTCTCAGGTCCCCCTCAGAGGTCTGAAAGAGGATTCTTGCCTCCCCCATTGATCAGCTCACACTGGACCCTGAGGGAAGAGGACATGATCTGTCTGTCTGTCTGTCTGTCTGTCTGTCTGTCTGTCTGTCTGCATGTCTACCTACCTAATTCCAGTAAGACCTCCCAGGGACATCCCAGTTAGTCAGTCTGTCAGTCCTGGGCAGTTTGAGCAGAACTTGATCAACTCTTACTAACTAAGGCCATCTTCAAGGGAAAAGGGGTTAGAATGTTTAACCTCTGAGTGCCTGATGAATGAATGTGTGAGTAAGCAAAATTGACACTGTAAGCAATAGGCTGCTCGTTTGTGCAACCAAAACTGAGAAGAACTAGTTGTGGTGGCTGATTGTGCCCTCACTTGTGGTTTTGTGGTAATCAACATGACACACCAGACAGGCATCTGAATGGTCTCTCACTAAGGAGCACCTTTGTGAGTTGTCTGTTGTACCATCACTGAAGGGTACAAAACATACACCATAGGAAGATAAAATGGGAACTAATTAGTCATAACCCACAGTCCCTGACTACAGGAAAAGGGCTCTTATGGAGTTAAAAATGAACCCAAACTGATTCCTGCATCTCAAAAAAAAGTAAGAAAGAGACCCATTCTTCCAGCGAATTCTGCCTTGGCACCCTCACTGGCTGCCACAGCTGCACTCACCATACCCAACTCATCTACTTCCAGCCTGTGGGACAAGTTCCAGTTCATTGCCTGTATTCTGCCACAAAGAACCCCCTGGAGACATGCTTATACTGGTCAGATAGCATCATCTGACACCCACCTGAAATGACCATCAGCAATTCCTTCTGCACTCCACATTTTGACTGAGCAAAAACTGGGCTATCAGCCTTGACAAATGAGCCATGCCCTGTCAGGCCTAAATAGGACAGACCAAGCCCTATCAAACCGAGCCACAGAAACCCACAATCATTCCAAAATTGAGAGCAAACCTGTGACTTTCCTGGTAGACAACCAAACATGACTCTCTATTTTCAAAAGTTCCCTCTGTCAAAAAGTTACCACCACCAGAGTAACTGGGACCCTTCCCTCTTGCCCCTTCTGCCAGGCATGACTTACAGGAAGACATCTCCCTCACACAAAGCCGATCAGCCTCCCTCTCATTTAACACTGTACTTTCAATGTTGTTCCCCAAGAGAAAGCTGACACCTGCAGCCTGAGACAGATAGATGCAAATCCTGATGTTCTGAAAACTCTCCTATCTGAAATATAAAGTATAAACTAAAAACTCACCTCTGGGTCTGGCCATCAACCATGCCACCTCACCATGATCTCCACAGCTGTCAAATGTCACAGGAAACACAAACCGACATCCAGTCACACATCAACCTGATAGACTGTTAATCAGTTAATAAAGCCACACACCCTTTTTGGACTGTTCTAGACACAAATTTGCAATCTCTGATTGCAAAGTTCTTATCATAAGTCTTTCAACTGGGAAAATTCTGAGATAAATGGCCAGCTCACTTGGACTCAATTGCCTCAAGGGGTTAAAAACTCTCCCACCTTGGCTCCAAACCTGTGTCCTGCATGACAAGAAAGACATCCTAATCATAAAAACAAACCCACAAGGCCATGTGAGCCCTTGGGCTCAGATTCAGCCCAAGCTAGAAAAGTTTTATCCTGTTCTGCCAGAGGATCTTGAGTCCAACCTCTCTTCTCCTTACATGCATCATCCCCAAGCTGCTCAGCCAGCTGTAAGGCCACCACCAATAGCTCTGTCTCCTGAACCACAGCCTCCTGCTTTACTGTCAGTAACTCCTAGCACTGTTAAATACTGAAGAAAGATATAATATTTTAGATGGGGCTCAAGACTGGTAAAGTCAAAAGTCCCTGCCACTGTGATTGATCCAAACACTTGGGAGAACATAGTTCTCTCCCAAACATGTCCAAACTGGGACTGTAATGTGACAGAGGGCCATGAAGCTTTAGATCAGTACTGTTGTCCTAACAGAACTCAAACAGGGAGGGAAGAAGCCAATAAACATGTCTGAAGTTACTGAAATTACCCTCTGGAGCCCCAACTGAAAAGAAATTCTGCCAAAGCAGATTCTGTGAGATTGGCGGACACTTTATTATACATGAATTTCTGTACATGCTTGAGTGCCCTATACCTTTCCTTGTACGTGACCAGCCCTCCTCACACTTGGGTCCATTGTCTCAGACTTGATATTGACTCTGGCTGTACCCCAGGAGAAAAAATAGCACTTCCATCAGCCTGAAATCCCTGATAATCATAACCATGAAGGTGTGAGACTCTTTCCAGTATAAATAAGGGACTCAGCCTCAGGGCTTTCTATCAATCATGCCTCTTTGGTGATCGAATTCTATCCTAAGGTAATCCCCACCTGCGTTAAACAGTATAACTCTGTTGCCTTTAAAGCCAGTTCAAAAATAAATAAATAAATAAAGCCAGTTCAAGATCTCCAATCTGCCAATATCTCTGTTATTTCCCTCCATATACAACTGTCTCAGTATTCTGCCATCTACAGCTTACTGGTTCACTTGTCTGGACATTTAAAAATGTCTTCTTCTGCCTCCATTTGGCTCCTGACACCTCTTCACTTTTAAATGAAAAGACCACAGTTCTGGATTCAAAAGCCAGCTGACTCAGACTCAATCACCCAGAGTTTCAAAACTTGTTTCATCTTTGAAAAAACACTTCTGATTAATGATACTCAAGCTCCCTGCTATAAGACACAAAAGATCTGCTATAATATCTGACAGAAAATGGTTACAAGAAAAAATCCACAAATTTCTTGGAGCCTTTGGCTTCTATAAAATCTGACTCCTTAAGTGCACAAAAAAAAAAAAAAAAA
>NW_004524621.1:13487524-13493778 GCF_000260255.1 Octodon degus | reverse complement strand
GATCGGAAGAGCACACGTCTGAACTCCAGTCACGCCGCAACATCTCGTATGCCGTCTTGTGCGCAAAAAAAAAAAAAAAAAAAATAGTGCTTACTCAGACTGTCAGCCCCTGGGAGCACCCATGGCCTACCTGTGCAAATACTTAGACCCAGTCACTAAGGGCTTCCTCACCCTTTGCCTCAACACTCTAATAGCTACTATTCCTCTGATTAAAATACTGACAAGCTCTCCTTGGGCCAAGACCTAACTTCACAGGTGCCACACACTGTCCTCACCCAGCATGAAGGGCAAAAAAACCTCACCTGACTCTTGTTGTTGTGCCACTCACTCCTGCCACATACCTGCACACAGTGCTGGACCCAACAGAACATGACTGCCTGGCACTGTCTGATAAACTGCTCTTGAGCCAATCAAATTTAAAAATTAAATCCCCCTGAGATGCTGAGTACACCTTGTTTATGGATGTAATAACTGTTAGGACAGGTTAGATAAACTGTGGTCACCTTGGACAAAGTTATTTTGGCCAAAGCTCTCCGACTACTGCTTTCTACTTCTGTTTGGAAGCCTGCCACCAATGATGTAGAACCAGACCTGTGCTCATGGTATACTCTGCAAGCTCAAGCCGCTGGCACCCTTAACCCGGCAGCCAATTCAGGCTTCAGAATCTGTCACCAACCTTGGTCTCCCATTTCCTACCCATACTGAGAAAACAATAAAAATTTGTATGGTCCTGCTGTAAAAAAATCAACTCTAGATATGGCCTACCCTTGATCATCAATAGTGACAAGGGGCCTGAACTTGTAGTAGAGGTAACTCAAAAATTAAATTAAATTAAATATACATAGAGTCTGTGATCAGTTAGAAGACCAGCTATATCTGTATACATTCCTGCACATACATAGAATCCAGACATATATTAACTACCTCTACAAGTTTCAGAAATCCATCTTTAGATACACTGAAAAATTTGGACAGCTCCTTCGAGGCTCACTCTGAAGAGACAACATATTCTGACCAGTCCATAAAGGGCTGAATCCTGAAAACAATCCCTGTTCACAGAATTGCTTCATACTATTCCTCTTGATTTTTTGTCTTTCTAGGCTGGTTACCTGACTCCTTGCTTTCCTGTTAGCTGTGGGTTTTGCTTTAAACTATATGAATGGTTGCCCCAAGAGAATAGAATAATCAATCAAACACTTGACCAAGGTACAATGAGCATCCAAGCACAGTGGACACTCTCCTAGGTCAGATTAATTCCCTCACTACCTTGCCACAGTAATGTTACAGAACACACTGGCCAAAAAAGCAACTCAGGTAAAAACTCTGTAATAAGATAATCTTGGGGACCTTGGCTACAATCAAAGGATCACTGCACGGACTGGTTGGTTACTGAGGGTTACTCTTCAGAGCAACCCTCAGAGGAACTGTGCCAGTAAATTTTTTTCCCATAATTTTATTGAGAAACAAATAGCAATGAGACAGTTTCAAATCAAATCGGTAGGACAGTTTCAATAATTAACACATTGCATACATTCTTCCTAGTGGTTAATTGCTATACAAGATGTGGACATGAAATCTTATTTACAAACACTATTAGAACAAATTCCTCTATTCATTAAGAGAATGTAACTATATATCTATCCTAACCATTTTGAATACACAGATACAAAATGGACATTCATTTGTATCCCCTTTTTTGTTTAGTTCCATTATTTGAATATTATAGGTATGTTAACTCAGCAAAATATTCTGAAAGAGTCCAGTAGTCCATAATAGTATTGGGTCTTCCACTTGACTGGAAATGTCAGAAATTGTTGACCTGAGTCCCCTACAGCTCAACATAACAGCATGGCTTTATTTCTTATATTTCGTTTTTATACTTTTCTGCTGGATGGTTAAGACCAAGGTAAAGCAGGACCTATTCAACAAGAGTTGTAGCTTTTGGGTCTGATAAGGTCAGTGAAATCCCCTCGGGATTTATCCTGAGATCCTGTACCTCAGATTGTAGAACCTTTGTCAGTGTCAGCCATGGGGATGAGTCACAGCCATTGCTTGGCCAATGTGCTCTCTGTGAAAGCCTGAGAGAATGTTTTCTCTCCATGTGACTCTCCTTAGAAAACCATTTAACTTTAGACAAAACTTTCTGTTGTACAAATACAGCCAAAATGCAAATTCCTGTCTGGAAAAGGTAATATTGAGAGATAAAGACATATAACTCCTTGCAGTGAATGTGATCATTATATATTGTAAATATATACTAATAAAAATTTTAAAATATCAATATTTCAATCCATGAAAAATAGCTACAATATGAAAAACTGGAATATCCTTGCCTTGATTGAATTGTGCCATAGTTGTGCTGGGGTTAGTAGAAGAGAAAATAAGGACAGCATGTGTACATGTATAAAAAGAACTAGGAAGAAAAACATTTCTGAAATATGCAAGGAACTAAACCTTATCCTAAGAATAAATGTGCCATTTCCACTTTAGTATCTTGACATGTGACTTCTCTGATGAACACAAAGAAACCTGGTGGTTCAGGTCTTGAAAGTAGAGTGAGTATATCTTTTACGCAGACAGCCTAGACAGCCACTGTTCAGTCAAACATACAACTCACAGTCTTATATCAATCTATTTTTCTTTCTTGTATTCTTTCTTTGACATTTGGGGCCAGATTATTTCATTTATATTTAAATTAGAATCTTTAATTAAAAAGGATAGTGCTTAAAGTATGTTAACTCTGTTTGTGTCAACTACTTAGAAAAATAATAAAGCAAGAGAAAAGAAATAGAGTCAAAAGTAAAGAATTATAGAGAATGGGCATAGTGGCGCAAGCCTGTAATTCCAGCTCTTAGGAGGCTGTAAATAGGCGGATCACTACGAGTCCCATATAGTAGTGAGACCCTGAACACCCTGTAGACCCTTCCCTAAAATACAAAAAAAGAAAAAGAAAGAAAAGAATTATAAAGACAACCGCGGAGAGCAGGCGACTGACTGATCTGCGCTCCCGGGAAACGCGGCGGCATAGCGGAGCTGGCGGGGCCTGGGCTGACAGATAAGCGGGGCAGCCGGGTTGTCGAGCGAGCGGACTGGTGAGTGCGGGGCGCAGACATGATCACCTCAGCCACTGGAATTATTTCTCTTCTCGATGAAGAAGAACCACAGCTTAAGGAATTTGCACTACACAAATTGAATGCAGTTGTCAATGACTTCTGGGCAGAAATTTCTGAGTCTGTAGACAAAATAGAAGTTTTGTATGAAGATGAAGGTTTCCAGAGTAAGCAGTTTGCAGCCTTAGTGGCATCTAAAGTATTTTATCACCTGGGAGCTTTTGAGGAGTCTCTGAATTATGCTCTTGGAGCAGGTGATCTCTTCAATGTCAATGACAATTCTGAGTATGTGCAGACAAAATGCATCGATCACTATACCAAGCAGTGTGTGGAAAATGCAGATTTGCCTGAAGGAGAAAAAAAAACAATTGACCAGAGATTGGAAGCCATTGTGAATAAAATGTTCCAACAATGTCTAGATGACACAAGTATAAGCAGGCTATCGGCATCGCTTTGGAGACAAGAAGACTAGATGTCTTTGAGAAGACCATACTAGAATCGAATGATGTCCCGGGAATGCTAGCTTATAGCCTTAAGCTCTGTATATCTTTAATGCAGAATAAACAGTTCCAGAATAAAGTACTGAGAGTCCTAGTTAAAATCTACATGAACTTGGAGAAACCTGATTTCATCAATGTTTGTCAGTGCTTAATATTCTTAGATGATCCTCAAGCTATGAGTGACATCTTAGAAAAACTGGTGAAGGAAGACAACCTCCTCATGGCCTATCAGATCTGCTTTGATTTGTATGAAAGTGCCAGCCAGCAGTTTCTGTCCTCCGTGATCCAGAATCTTGGAACTGTGGGCACCCCCATTGCCTCTGTGCCTGGCTCCACCAACACAGGCACTGTTCCAGGTTCTGAGAAAGACAGTGAAATGATGGAGACAGAAGACAAGACAGGCCGTACACTTGCTGGAAAGACACCAGATGCGAGTCCAGAGCCCAAGGACCAGACTTCGAAAATGATTAAAATTTTAAGCGGTGAAATGGCTATTGAGTTACATCTGCAATTTCTAATACGGAATAATAACACAGACCTCATGATTCTAAAAAACACAAAGGATGCAGTACGGAATTCAGTATGCCACACAGCAACTGTCATAGCAAACTCTTTCATGCACTGTGGGACTACCAGTGACCAGTTTCTTAGAGATAACTTGGAATGGTTGGCCAGAGCCACTAACTGGGCTAAATTTACTGCTACAGCCAGTTTGGGTGTAATTCATAAGGGTCATGAGAAGGAAGCATTGCAGTTAATGGCAACCTACCTTCCCAAAGACACGTTTCCAGGGTCAGCCTACCAGGAAGGCGGGGGGCTCTATGCACTAGGGCTCATCCATGCCAATCATGGTGGCGACATAATCGATTACCTGCTGCATCAGCTCAAGAATGCCAGCAATGATATCGTTCAGCATGGAGGCAGCCTGGGCCTTGGTTTGGCTGCCATGAGAACTGCACACCAGGATGTTTATGATTTCCTAAAAACCAACCTTTACCAGGATGATGCTGTGACAGGAGAAGCAGCTGGCCTGGCCCTAGGTTTGGTTATGTTGGGCTCTAAAAATGCCCAGGCTATCGAGGACATGGTTGGCTATGCCCAGGAAACCCAGCATGAGAAGATCCTGCGTGGTCTCGCCGTCGGCATTCCCTTAGTGATGTATGGGAGGATGGAAGAGGTTGATGCACTCATTGAGTCTCTCTGTCAGGATAAGGACCCAATTCTTCGAAGGTCTGGAATGTATACAGTGGCCATGGCTTATTGTGACTCTGGTAACAACAAAGCTATTCGACGCCGACTACATGTTGCTGTCAGTGATGTTAATGACGATGTTAGGAGGGCAGCAGTCGAATCACTTGGCTTCATTCTATTCAGGACCCCTGAGTAGTGTCCCAGTGTGGTCTCTCTGCTGTCCGAGAGTTACAATCCCCATGTGCGCTACGGAGCTGCGATGGCCCTGGGCATCTGCTGTGCTGGTACAGGAAACAAGGAAGCTATTAATTTGCTAGAACCAATGACAAATGATCCTGTGAACTACATGAGGCAAGGGGCTCTCATAGCCTCCATGCTCATCATGATCCAGCAGACTGAGATCACATGTCCAAAGGTGAATCAGTTCCGACAGCTGTATTCCAAAGTTATCCATGATAAGCATGATGATGTCATGGCCAAGTTTGGCGCTATTCTGGCCCAGGGCATACTAGATGCAGGTGGCCATAATGTTACAATCTCCTTACAGTCCAGAACCGGGCACACACATATGCCTTCTGTGGTTGGCGTCCTTGTCTTTACCCAGTTCTGGTTCTGGTTTCCTCTCACATTTTCTGTCATTGGCTTATACCCCTACCTGTGTCGGCCTGAACAAAGATTTAAAGATGCCGAAGGTGCAGTATAAATCAAACTGTAAACCATCCACATTTGTGTATCCTGCACCTCTGGAAGTACCAAAAGAAAGGTTAGATACCAACCTTTCAAGCCACTGTCCATCGGAGGAAAAGATTTCTACTGCTGTGTTGTCTATTACTGCCAAATCCAAAAAGAAGGAAAAAGAAAAAGAAAAAAAAAGGAGGAAGAGAAAATGGAAGTGGATGAAGCAGAGAAAAAAGAAGAAAAAGAGAAGAAAAAGGAACCTGAGCCAAATTTCCAGCTGTTGGATAACCCAGCCCGAGTTATGCCTGCCCAGCTGAAGGTCCTTACCATGCAAGAGACCTGTAGATACCAACCTTTCAAGCCACTGTCCATCGGAGGCATCATCATTCTGGAGGACACCAGCGAAGACATTGAGGAACTGGTGGAACCTGTGGCAGCACACGGCCCCAAAATCGAGGAGGAAGAGCAAGAGCCAGAGCCCCCAGAGCCCTTTGAGTATATCGATGACTAAGGGACCAGACGGGCTCTGGCCACTCAAAGCCCGGCCAGCTATGGAGAGTGCGGCCAGCTGTGGAGAGCATGCAGCGGGAGCCCTCGCAGGACCAGCAGGACCATCTCCTCCATGCATGTGGCCTCGCTGTGCGCTCACCTCAAGAACTCGTCTCTGGGACTGGTGAGATGCTCAGTGATCTAAAGCACCTACTTAGAACAAGCTTAGCAAAGCACAGGGACCACGGTTCAATCCCCCAGCACCACATGCCAGCCAGCCCCACCC
>NW_004524621.1:13482940-13487348 GCF_000260255.1 Octodon degus | reverse complement strand
TGAGTTCAATCCTTGGTACTTAAAAAAAAAAAAAAAAAAAAGACAACCGTGAATGTAACAAATCTACTTTTCTGGGGCCAGGGAGATAGCTCAGTACAATAAGTGCTTGCCTGGCAAGCACAAGGTGCTGAGTTCAGTCCCCAATACCACACACACCAAAAAAAAAAAAAAAAGTTCTCATATAGTTTTGGGGCTGGGGAGATGGCTCAGTAGAATAAGCACTTTTCTGGCAAGTGCAAGGGAGTGAGTTCAATCTCCAGTTCTGAAAAAAAAAAATCCATTTTTCTGAAAAATAACACCTTATAAGTAAATATTCAGCAAATACAATTTTAAAAGAAACATAAAAGGCAAGAAATGTGAGAATAATAGCAACAGAAATCAGGTGCCCCCCTCATATATAATCTTTGCTTGCACCTCTCCAAACAAAAGTAAGAGATTCAGGTCATACTCAAAAAAAAAGGAGCTTTGTAAAATCTCCCCTTTCCTCTTTTCCCTAACTCTCCTGGAGCATTCCACACCTCACACTTCCCAGTCACCCTATGTCTTCCCCAAAATCTTCACCTCTTATATCTTTTCTAGTCTTTCTCCTTCTTTTTGCATCATGTACAATAAATAATTTAGTTTCTGACTTCTTCTTTGGGATGGAGGGGAGGTGCCAGGAATCAAACTCAGGACCTCATGCTTGCCAGGCAGGCACTGCACCACTGAGCAAAACTCCTGGCCCCTCTGACTTATTTGTTTCATGTTCACTTCTCTCATTATTTCATTTCTCTATCACAAATGATATCCTGGTAACTGATCCAATAAGCCAAAATTTCAACCATTCTTCAGCTTTGCAAGCTCTACCTGCTCCATCCTGTCTTTCAATACTTGATGTCAGAAGCTGGTGACTATATTTTTTAAAAACTCAAAATGGATTAAAGATTTAAACATCAGGTCTGAAATTATAAAACTACTAGAAGGAAACACTTCAAGACACTGAAGTTAGCAAAGATTGGGGGGGAGGTAAGACCCCAAAAGCACAAACAACAAAAGTTAAAAAAAGAATTATATTTCACTAAAAAGCTTCTATACAGCAAAAGAATCAATAAAATGAAATAACAGCCTAGATAAGGGAATAAAATATTTGCAAACTACTCATTTGACAAGGAATTAGCACCATGAATATACAAGAAACTCAACTCCACAACCAAAACAAATCAATACATTGAATTAAAAAGGCATAACCAACCTATATAGACATTGCTCAAAAAAAGGCATAAATAAACAAGCTTTACATGAATAAAACACCTAAAATTGCTAATCATTAAGAAAATGTAAGTCAAATCTACGATGAGACCTTACCTTGCATCTGTTAGCATGGCTATTACCAAAAAAAAACAGCCCCAAAAGTGTTGGAAATAATGTGAAAAAGAAAGGGAACACTTGTGCATTGTTGGTGGGTATGTAAATTAGTAGTCATAGAATTATAGGAAACAGTATGAAAAGCTTTCAAACATTAAAAATAGAACCACTGTATCATCCAGTAATACCACTACTGGGTATAGTTCCAAAGGAAATGAAATCCGTATATCAAAAAGACATCTGCATTTCTGTATTATCTGCAACACTATTCACAAGAGACAAGAAATGGAATCAACCTATGTGCTCATTAACTGATGAATAAATAAAGAAAATATGGAACATATATGGAATGGAATACTATAAAGCCATAAGAAAGGCTGATACCCTGCCATATGAAACAACGGATTGGAACTGCAAGACATTGTATTACATGAAATAATCCAGATACAGAACAACAAATAGTGAACAATCTCTCATATATAACCTAAAAATTGATCTCATAGAAGATTATATCAGAATAATAGTTACCAGAGACTAGAGAGAAGGGATGGGGAAAGTCTGGCCAGTGGGTACTAAAGACAATGTACTATATATTTCAAAAGAGCTAACAAATGGATTTTGAATATTTTCATCACAAAAAAAGGATGAATGCTTGGAGAAGTAGATATGCTTCCTGAACATGAACACTTACAATGTATCTGTGTATCAAATCATCACACAACACTGCATAAATATGTATAAATTTTATGTGTCAATTCTTTTTAAGGTAAAAAAAAAATCTGGGTACCAGATTAAAGCATTAACATATAAATCAATCTACAAATCTTATCCCTCATCCTTACCCCATTACAAATATTTGAAAGAGTGAAAATCAACATTGAAAGAGTAATCTGAAGAAACAAAAAAAAGCTTATTCACAAAAATTTTAATTTTTGTGGTTTAATAACTGGAAACTTAATGTAAAATGTCACATCAACATAACACACAAGGGAATCACAGGATTCCAAAGAGTGCTATCTTAGCTACTTTCCTTATTCTTGAGACAAAATACCTAACACTCAAATTAAATGAGGAAAGGTTTATTTCACCTAACAATTTATAGAATTTTCAGTCCATAGTTGACTGGTTCCAAAGCAATGTGACAAAGCTGAGCAGATCACAGATGAGAAATAGCTTATGGTGGGCAGAAGGCAGCAAAAGCAGCAAACACCAATCAACAACAACAGCCCTCTTTCTGTCCCTTGTATTCTATCCAACCTCCCTGCCCTTAGTGAGGGTAGCACTCAAACTCAGTGTGGGGCACCCTTAACCCTAGAACTGCACCACAAATCAATCACAGCATCACATCTTTAATCTCAGCATGAAACACTCTAAATCCAGGCACCTTTGAAAAGCCCCATATAAAAACGAGGTATATAAAGTAAATCCATATTAATACAATGAGCTGTAAAAGGCTCAAGTTAATAACTTCTGAGGATAGCCCACTAATATTATAGACTGCTAGACAGTGTTAGATTGTTTAGTTGAATTCAAATATCTATAGTATTTAGATGCCAATCGAATATTCACCTCTGACAGGACAAAAAAAAAGATACAAAGGAAAGATCATTTTGTATTTATATATACAAAATAGGATAAATTTATAGCTACTTTTGCTTAATTCAATGAAAAGAAAGAGGTGTACTAACAGTGTTTGGACAGAATATCCTGTCTGTTTCTTGTACTATGGATAACCACTGAGAAGATAACAATGTACAATGTATTGATTATCAAAACTGCCCTATTAATCAGCTGTGAAACTGTCTCATTTATATTTATTTCTCAATAAAAAATAAAAAAGAACACAGATTTTAGCCACAATAAGGAAAACTGTAATAGAACTAAAAAAAAAAAAAAAAAAAAAGAAAGAAAAGAAAAGAAAGAAAAGCCCCATCTACAATGACCCCATGAGGTTTTGAGGAGTCCTTTAGATATAAACTATAACAGGTGCTAAAAGGCATTAAACTACAAATTGGATATTGTTACGATAACAATTTTGAATAACAAAAATGTATTTGGTATCTCTAAGAAACAGACAGAGATTCAGATTAGAACAGAGGGGGCCTGCCAAACAGCTCAGTGGATTAAAGTGCCTGATTAGGCAGACACAGGGGCTGGTAGTTCAATCCCTGGGCCTGCCTTGCCAGCCCTGCCCCAGGGTGCACTGAGATGGCTACTGAGACTGGGTGTAGTGGTGCACGCCTGTAATCCCTGTGCTTGGGAGGCTGAACACAGGCAGATCACTATGAGTTCAATCTATGTAGTGAGACCCTGTAGACCCTGCAGACCCTTACTAAAATACAAATAAATAAATAAATGAAGAACAAACAGAAAATCTATTAGTTTTCTAGATTTAGTGATAGAAAATCAGAATTATCTTCATGTATTCTATCCTGTCTTGCTTAAATTTGGCCTTGAAATTTGGCCTTATGACTGATTCTGGAAAGTGGTCATGAATGGAACTAACATGACATATAAATTATTAA
The DNA here is from genome assembly GCF_000260255.1 of Octodon degus. NCBI lineage: Eukaryota > Metazoa > Chordata > Mammalia > Rodentia > Octodontidae > Octodon > Octodon degus. Next base: position 13,483,479 of record NW_004524621.1, on the reverse strand, counting down.
CCATTTTTTGTTTCATCAGTTATAAATATAACTGAATGTTAATTGCAATCCTTTGTGAACTATTACTTTTTCAATAAAACTTGGAAGGTTTTCACACTCCCAAATATGTATTTGCTATAACTAATTTAGAAATGTGCACAATATAACAAAATTTAAATTATATTCTATATCTATCTAGAGAGGTTCACTAATTAACATTTTAGGATACTTTCAGCATGAATTTGGGAATGTAAGCACATTTGATGCTTAATAAGGATAAAAGTTTGCTTTATTATAACAACCACTTCTATGTACCCTCCTCAAAAGGAAATTAGTTGCTACTAGAGTTTTAACAGATTCCCCAAGCAAGAGATTAAATATCTGTCTCAATTCTTCAGGGAAATCAGATATCCCTGCCACTGACAGCAGAACAAAAACTTCCTACTAGCTATTCAAAACAATCAAACCTGAACTGGCAAGATAGCTCAACAGTCTAAGGCAAGCTTAGGCAGGCTCAGGGGACAACAGTTTGATCTCCACCTCCACCTCCACCCCCACCC
>NW_004524621.1:13454725-13480010 GCF_000260255.1 Octodon degus | reverse complement strand
ATTATTGAAACTGTCCTACCAATTTGATTTGAAACAGTCTCATTGCTATTTATCAATAAAATTATGGCAAAAAAATAAATAAATATTGTAGGTGTTTAAAAAAAAAAGAAACTGTCCTACCAATTTGGTTTGAAACTGTCTCATTGCTATTTCTCAATAAAATTATGGAAAAAAATAAAATAAAATCATCGTATGTTGTAAGGATGGTTTTCTTAGTTGAACACATACGTGGTGCCTCCTTACCTGAGAAATATTTGCAGCAGATTTTCACTGTACCTCGTAATTGTGTCTAGCCTTTACTCTTCAGTGTTTTTCTTGCTGAAAGATATTGCTGAGGTATTGTGCAGATGTATACCGAAATACTCAAATATTTATAAAATACTTATATTCGCTTGAAGATCCTATAAATCACCATGGGGAAAAGATATATCAAAATAAATGGAAGTCACTTCAGAAACAAATGTAAATCCATTTCATTTAAATAAATTGTTTAAAGCAAAATAAATATTTAAAAAATATTCTGGCACTTTGCAGGATTGGGACATTTATCCTACCTCCTTTGAATACAGATGTCTCTGGAGGACAGAGACAAAGGCAAGTTCTTCTTTCAGTTGGAAGGTTTGTGAGGAACTGGCTTATGGAAAGAAAATGTAAAACCAGCCCTCTACCTTCTGTTTCACTTTGACTGTGCTTCCTGTAATACCTGATTATTAGCAATTTAACAGCAAATGTCTGCAGAAAAAAATATCCTCTCCCAGTGCTACTCCTAGGTGTTCTTGGAATGGAAAAAAAAATCACTAACTTGGGATCAAAAAAAGGGGGGAGGAAATGAGCCAGAACAATTTCAGTGCTTGCCCACCATGTATGTGTCATGCCCCCAGAAGCTCTCACCTCATGAGTGCCAGAACTAGGCCTCAACCCTACACTCACCAACTTTAAAGTCTATTTACCTCCCAAATTGTCTCACTTATCATTCAAATGTGTATGCTCAATATTCTTTTTTAAAGAGACTAAAAAATAGCAAAAAAAAAAAAAAAAATAGAAAGGATACAGAATTTCACTAAACAAAATGATAGGAATTCAGCAATAGTTGTTGTATTTCACAGTTGTCTTCAAATTGGTTGTTCGTTATTATGTACACATTGGTTTTCCCTCAAACTTCTATCTCAATAGATCAGTTAAACTACATCAGCTTTATTGAAATCCCTTATGTATTTCAGTTTTTATTTTGAAGCACCAATTCTAAAATATAAGTTATATAAAACATCTTTTTAAAAAAGCTTTGCACAAAACAAAAAAAAAGCATTGTTTTAGAAAAGATGTTAAAATTTTATTGTATACATGCTGCCACCTGGTGGTGAAATATGTTTACAAGTAAGATTCTGAGGACCCAACTGAGACCTGCTGATTCTGAATCTCTCCTTTACTAGTGTTTTAGAGGTTCAACCCCAAAGAGAAGCTTCCATCAAACATCACTTTCTGTGCAGGTTTTTGTTTCATTATTTCAAATAGTTACAATTATATTGCATAGACAACTGCATAGCCCTTTTTATTTAATGTTATTTTTTGAGCTAAAAATCACCCAACACTTGGTCTCAACCATAAACATGGAATATTAATTGTTCTTTTCATTTGCTTTTGTTATAGAATTCATGGCTTAAAAACAGGAAAAACCCATTCCGTGGTCATTCCTCCTTTGTTAATGAAGCAACATTTACACAAGATGGACATTATTAGTGCATCCTCTGATGGCACCGTAAAGGTGAAGTATTTTCTACTGGCCCATTTGTGATGTCTTTTTTATCTTTGACCTTTGAGATTACAGTAGTGCTAACAGTGACAATTATGGCAGAGTAAATGTTTTTGCTACTAAGTTGGGTCTGACATAAGATTAATATTCTCTAATCTGTTGGTTGTATCAACCAACAAATGTCAAATGTATATAATCCAAACACTTTACCATGAGTAGAGAAGTAGAAAATGGGCAAAGTCCGAAACATACATGTCCGCCCCCCATACAGTGCTTAAATCCTACTGGCCATAAATATGGCCTACTCATAGCCAAATCCACAACAGATTCAGTGGCCAAATAAATCTTTTTGTTGGTTTTACCTCACACTGGACCCTGAAATTAAGACCATCCTAGGAGTTTTTATAGAGGAATAGGGCAGTTACAAACTAAGCTTGGTTGCCTACTGCTTTCAGCTCTCACCTGAAAGTAATGGGTTGTATCTTAAAGGATTTGAGAACCACTTGGAATCACGTAATAGTTTGGTACCAATGAACAATTTAAGCTATGTTGGCTTTTCAGACACTTGCTTAACCTATAGCTCTATAGAATATCTTTTTGGTGTTTTGAAGTTACTTCTCTTCCCCAGGGTATTTATATATTATGCTCTATTAGGTCCTTTGGATAAAGGAGGCTCCGATCTATTTTCAAGCCTTCAGTAGAACCTCACTTTTGATTTTAAGATAATAGCTTGTTTCTGCTAACAGATACAGGGCAGTATCGATTACCAGTTGAGGACATTTAGCTCCCACAGGAGTTAAAGTGGAACACAAATGGGAAAGGGGAGGACTTATTTTATTTTTGGCTGGCTCAGGATGCCTTAAGGGCAGGTTTGGTGAGGCATGAGGAGGATCTGGGGATCAAACCACAGTATCCTGAGACTGACTACATTTGCTTAAACAGGCACTTAAACAACTGAGCTAACTGGCAGGCCCCCTTGAATGGAAGAGAGGGAACAGTGTCCTCAGAGTGTGTTCATAATCAGGACACCTGTAAGTTTGATAAGCAGTCTCACTTCCGTGGAGTGTGAGGTAGCACTGGGAAATTAGGAACATCAAGGCTGAGGTTTCAAGTTCTGAGCATGTGGCATAGTGTTGTTGAAGCGTGGACCTTGGCCCTTGGAGAAAACTTCGGGCTGGTGTGGCATACTGCATCTTCACTGGTAAGTCCCATGACTAAAGAAGTGGTAGTTTGGAACCCACAGCTGAGAAGGCTGGTCTTCAGTACTTACCACATCAGCATATAGTAGCCATAGCTTCCTAGTGCATCTGCTGGGCACACTTATAATGCTCTGCTTGACTTATTCAAGACTTTATTTCCTAAAAATGTCTTTCCTTTTGTTTTGTGTTTTAAATTTTTTTAGAAAATAATTTTATATTCACATTGAAGTTGCAAGAACAGTGCAGAGTAGTCCTATGTACCCTTCTAGCTTCTCCCAATGGTAACATGTTAAACATAATTATCAAAAGCAGGAAATTGATCTACAAACTGCAGTACAGGCTTTCAGGATAAATCCTGAGGGGATTTGACTGACCTTGTCAGATACAAAAGTTACATTTCTTGTTATATAAGTCTTGCTTTATCTTGGTCTTAACAATCCAGCAAAAAAGTATAAAAACGAGGTACAAAAAGCCATATTAATATGCTGAGCTGTAAAAGGCTCAAGTTAACAACTTCTGACATTGCCAGTCCTACAGATAACCCACTATTATGGACTACAAGACTATATTGGAATATTTTGCTGAATTCATACACCTACAATATTTAAATGACAATGGAATACCCTTCTCTGACAAAACGAAACAAAAAAGGGGGGATACAAATGAACGACTATTTTGTATCAGTATATTCAAAATAGGGCCGATTGTTGCGGGTGTGAGGCCGGTTGTTGGGTGTGAAGGCTTCAAGGTTATTTCGCGGAGCTGGAGCGCTGGCCGCGCAGGCCCTGAGGGCCCGCGGCCCTCTTGGGCTGGCTGCCGTCCGCTCTATAGCTTCTGGAGGTGGTATCCCTACTGAGGAGAAGCAGGTGACTGGCCTGGAGAGAGAGATCATGCTGGCGGCCCAGAAGGGACTGGACCCGTACAATATACTAGCCCCAAAGGGGGCTTCAGGCACCAAGGAAGACCCTAATTTAGTCCCGTCCATCACCAACAAGCGAATAGTGGGCTGCATCTGTGAAGAGGACAACAGCGCTGTCATCTGGTTTTGGCTGCACAAAGGCGAGGCTCAGCGGTGCCCAAGCTGTGGAGCCTATTACAAGCTGGTGCCTCACCAGCTGGCCCACTGACCACCCCCCCCACGGACTCCCTCGAACGTGCTGTAAAGTCTCTTTCCAATAAAGACGAGCTGGGTATCAGCTCCTTCCCTCGGGGGGGAAAAAAAAAACAGGATAGATATACAGCTACTTTCTCTTATTTCAATGAATAGAAAGATTTGTACTAACAGTGTTTGTGGACAGGATATCATGTCTGCATCTTGTACTATGAATAACCACTAAGACAATATGCAATGTATTAATTATTGAAACTGTCCTACTAATCAGTTGTTGGTTTTTTGGTTTTTTGGGGTTTTTTTTTGTTTTGGGGTTTTTTGAGATACCAGGGATTGAACTCAAGGCCTTGCACTTGCGAGTCAAGCACTTATTCTACTGAGCTATTTCCCTGGCCCTACTAATTGGTTTTGAAGCTGTTTCATTGCTATTTGTTTCTCAATAAAATTATTTTTTAAAAAGTAGGTAATTGACAGTACAACACTGTTAACTCATTTACAAATCGTATTTGAACTCTGCCAGTGTTTCCATGCATATTTTTAAGGCAGGAATATAATAGTCCTGTGATGTTTTATCACATATATAAATTCACGTAATCACAACAGTACTCATGCAGAACTATTTCATCCCATGAAAAACTTTCTCATCCTGTATTTTTATAATCCCACTTAACCACAGCTCCAACTCCAGGAAGCCACTTATTTTAATAAACTGGTGTTACCTGATTATAAGGTAGTCATAAAAGGTAGCCCCTAATGGAGGAAATAGTATGAATTGATACCACAAACATGCCTACTTGCTTTTGGTCCACCTTCTCACACCAGTACTCCCTACATCTTGGGATGACTCCTCCAAATCAAAATGTAATATAGTAATAAATCTGGCTAAAATAAGGACAAAATAGTAAATTTTTTCTGGCGATAAAAAATAGCCCACATGGGAAAGATTATGAGACATAGACAATTTCTTATGAGACATATACAAATCAATTTCTCACTTCCTATTTCTTGCGCTTCCAAGTCATTATTCACATTTTCTTCTAAAAATATCTGTTTTTCAAGGTCACTGAGTAGCCAGGCTAAACAAAGGATACACACAGTCACCTCACTCAAATTTTCCCTCATAACATCTCACATATTACACTGTCTGATACAGTCTGTCCTCGGTTACAGTTTCTAATTATTCATTTTTACTTTAAAATGCTAAACTATATAACATTGTTAATAAGGTGGAAATTAAATTTAATATTCTTGTAATATCTACTTTTAGAAGTCACACTGAGAGAAACTTATCTGAAGTTTGATTAAATATTCCGTAATTTTCAAGAGCATTGGCTGGAGCCTCAGTTAAGATCTCTGCCTGGAACTAACAGTATGCACTGCTACAAGCTGTCTTCAGTATAGTGGGTACTCCTAACATACTGGACTATGTATTGCCACTCCCACTGCTGAGACAGTCACGGTGCAGCTGATCTCTCTGTATAGATGACTGATTCTGCTTTCCCCTAAGCATTCATCCTCTTCTTTTGGTCATTCATCCTCCTGAAGATTGAACGTTTTTTAAATACATTATGAAGCATCTGCCAGCAGGGTTTCCAAGTACTTCAGATTCTGAGGATTTCCTCAGGTCTCAACACTCCTGTTGAGTGTGGAGGCTAAACTGGAACCAGCAGCCTGAAACTCCACCTCCAACCAGAAACACACACATCAAAGGGCTGAGAGAGGAGCACCAAGATCAAAAGGCATTCCAAAAACACCTGAAGGTGAGGTCTATCCCTAATAACCATTGTGACCCGACATGCTGAGCACCCCAAATGTAGTGATCTATTTTTCTAGAGATTTTAAAATCGAGGTTCACAGACCTAAGAGTCTATGGAAGCACTTTAGTGACTTACTAAATTCCTTGATAATATATAGAAAATATAAATATACATTATTCTATAAAGCAGGTTTCGTGGCTTTCAAAATATTTTTTTGAAATTTAATTTATGGTACCTTCTGAACTCTGTGAAAGTCTCCAAGTTAGAGTTGGGAGCAGAGAGGCAGTCCATTCTTACAGGTATGTCCTCAATCTCTGATATTCAGCCACATTCAGTGTATGACTGAATGCCAGATGCCAGCCTCTTGGAAACGTCCCTGAAACTGAATAGCTCTTTAACAATCATCTCAAGTATGATCTGGTCCCTGTAAGAATGTGAACCTCAAAAACTTGGGAGAAAGACCTCGAAAAGGAGAAAATGCTTTGCTGAGCGTAAGACTGGCAACATTCATCATAGGTCCCAGGCTAAGCCAATGGACTGATCTCTGGGCATAAAGTGGGAATAAAAGCTACTGAGCACATTGATCCAGACCTGAACCCCAAGCGCCCAGGATCATGGGAGCTCTGCTAACCCTCATAGAAAGTGCTAATTATTATAGTCAGGTACTCTCTTTCAACTAATATTTGAGGTCACCTTTAATCCTGACATAATCTTGACCCTAAATAGGGAAGAAAAGCCTGCAACTGGCCCAGACAGTCAACCAGACAATGGCATGTGTCCAGATAGGCCACAGCCAAATTTGAAAATTTTAGAAGTACAGAGTCCCTAGAAATCAAGGGTTCACTTATGTTTTAGTCCCAAATCATCCTCAATGTTTTAAAATCTCTACTCACAGGCATTAAAATTGTGACTCAGCAGTTCTAGGGTGGATTCCAAATGTTTATAATTTTTAGATTTTCTTTTTTTTTTGTTCCAATTATACATATACCCTATGTGTAGGGTATACCAAAAATAATTATGCATATATTCTATGCATAGGGTATATTTTTAGAATACTTCTGAGAGCCCTAAGGCATCAGATGCACATTGAGAAGTAGTAGGTAACATCTCCTTCTCAACTACCAGCAAAATAAAATCTCCCAGCTACCATTTATAGGGTCCTTCTCTACACTAGATACTTTGCTAAACCCTACATGGATTATTCTATTTAACCCTGACAGCCCAACTCTATTATGTTCAATTGCATATGTGAATACGCAGTTCAAAAAAAAATAAGTACTTTCCCCACAACTTCTCAGCTCTGAGCAGCAGACCCAGGGCTAGGACTGAGGTCTAAATCTAGATCTGCATGTTGGCCCCACACCCGGGACACGCTGAGATGGTGATTGAAACTGGGCGTGGTGGTGCATGCACCTGTAATCCCAGCACTTGGGCTATAAACAGGAGGATCAGTATGAGTCCCATCTATGTAGTGAGACCCTGTACTAAATACAGAAAATAATAATAATAACAACAGTAATAAATCGGCTCATCGCTTCTCGGCCTTTTGGCTAAGATCAAGTGTAATAAATCGGCTCAGTTGGGTTGAGGAAGAAGTAGACAGCCACTGAAAGAGAGGCTCAAAGACTCATCAGCCAGGCTGAAAGGTATAGGACCAAGCCAGAGAAAGAAAGCTATGGCTAGATGTACTGACAGGTACAGATTTACATTCCTCGAGTACAGAAGGGACAGTGGGCACATACAAAAGATGCTGAGTAATGAGAAATGGACAAGAAGGGCTTTAAAGAAAGCGGCTGGCCTTGGGGAAATCAGTAAGATGACTAGCACAAGCTCAAGGCACTGAGTTATATGATACCAGATGACTAACCTTATACTTTATATGTTGAAATGACAGGGAAAATAATGAATTTGATATGTCAGAACCAAGACCCTTTGGAGAACAGTATGATTAACAGGAATATTAGGTCCTCATTAGTTAAAGGGGCTTAAAAATAGCATCTATCTCACAGTTATGTACAGTAAAAAATGACATAAGATAATTAAAATGCTTAGCATAGCGAACATATAAGAATTGGTAAACAGCAGCTCTATAATCATTAATTACTACTAATTACTACTGTACCCAAGCTCAATAAGGAACCTCTGTGGCATTTTATTTGTTATAGACAACAAGTTCAAATGGGGTCCCTATGGACTGAGGTTTTTCTCCAGAGAAGTTAAGGGTTTTATTTTTGTTTAGAGCTCAAGGGTGAAAATCAAGGTCAGGAGAGGTGGTGTACAATTTAGTCCCAAGTTCTTTGGGAGGATAAGGCAAGAAGACACAAATTTAAGACTAGCTTAAGCAATTTTAAAAGACCTGTCTCAAAATAAAATTTTTTAAATGGCGAGGGCTCAGTGCTAGAGTGCTTATCTGTCATACATGAGGCCCTGCTTGGTTCAATCCCCAGGATCATACAGGGGAAAATTATTCCCAAATGTAACAACAACTTTATCTTTCCATTTCCCTTTAGTTTGAAACTGCCAAAAAATCAACTTGATGTAACTGTTCTACACATTTTCGTGCTTTACAACCAATCTTGTATTGTCAGCTGAACTTCAACTACTTTGGAGATGCCTCACACAAAGGCACTTTATTTCCAGACAACAGATCTGAACAGGCCATGACTTCTGACACTGGAACAAACCTCTACTTCAGAGTCTCACCTAACCCTACTGCTCACAGTAAAGGACTGCCTGCAACTAACTTCCTGAGAGGAACATGACCTTGGATAGTAAGGAAGGGACAGAATAAAACAAGCCAGTAAACCATGAAGGAGGTAAGAACACTGTTGCAAAACAGATTAAGCTCAAAGAACTTTAATCCCTCAGAGCCTTTAGGATAAGCAAGAGACCATACTAACCACTTTGACAAAAAGATGCCACATGCCTCTGAAGAAGGAAGATAAATACAAAGAACAAAAATATATAACCATAGCACTGTTTCTATATCCTGCACTATTAGGTAAGTCTGAATGTGGCTTTACTCCCCCTCCCTTTAGACCTGACAAGGGTCCTAGACATGGTGCTCAGGTATTCCCTGCTATCCTTATCAGCGAACACAGCCACGGAAAACTCAAATTCCAAATTTCTAATTCCTGAGTTATTTCCAGTCACCCTACATTATGGCCACTCAAGTATAAACTGAAAAAAAAAAAAAAAAAAAAAACACCAGCTGCATGTTTTAATTCAGGAAATGAGCAGACATTCACAAGCAGCCCCGCATGGATGCCAGCAGTTAACAGTCAACTGGCCATGTCTGTGACAGTAGTTCAGGCGCCACAGAATCACTTCGTCCAGTGCTGCCTGAGATGCTCTTTCAGCTGAGGCATGGAGGGCAGCAGCTGTTGGCACTCATGACAACGAAGGGGCAGCTTCAAGAGCTCAGATGTCCCTTCTCTGACAGTCACTCTGCCATTCTCTTGTACCATCTTGATCACAGCTTGTGATTCTAGGAAGTATTCGGTATTGAAAGAATTCCAATGTTTTTTGTTTTTCAGGCAAGGAGAATCAAAATCTTGACTGATTACATGAAGGTGTACATGGCTAATTGAAAGGAAAAAAAATGAATGTCAGACTCATTAAAAACTATGGCTTCACCAAAATGACAATCAAAATATGGGTGCACACAGTATTGCCAGTGTGTCTGTTTAATTCAGTGCATTTACCTAATAAGTAAAGAAAAATGGATGGATCTTGAGATGATAGCACTAAGTGAAGTCAGACACAGAAGATTAACTATAACTTGGATTCTATTTGAGAAACCCAAAATATAATTAAAAAGCAAAACAGAGGAGAGATAAGAAACGGAGATAGTTTTTTTTTTATGGAGGAGAAGGGGATGGGGGAGGAAGAATAATGAGGGGTCCAGGGGCCAAAAATGCACATATATCATTTTCCAAAAAAGCTGAACATAATTATTATGTGTCAGAAACACAAGCCAATAAAAAAAATAAGATTTACCACTAAGACAATATGCAAGGTATTAATTATTGAAGCTGTGCTAGTAATCGGCTTAAACTGTCTCACTGCCATTTGTTTCTCAATAAAATTATTTTAAAAAATAATAATAATAACATTTAACACTCAGTAAGTACTAGGACCAAGTACTTTTTTAGGTACTAGGAATTCAGCAGCAAACAAAACAAGAAAGCCTTTGTCCTTATAGAAATTATATTCTAATGAGGAAAAACAAATAATAAACAAGGAAAATTCAAATAGAAAAAGACCAACAAACTAAGTAATAAAGTACTGAATTATAACCCACAGAATAAACATGCACAAGTCTATACTAACAAATAACTGGATATATAAATACTGAAAAGAAAAGGTTCTTCAACACAGAAGAATTTCAATTAATAAATTAGAGTTAAATGTGGAGGCTTACACCTTTCATCCCAGCACTCAGAGGGTGAGGAAGGAGGACTGCAAGTTCAAGCCCAGGTTGGGCAACTTACTAACTTGGTACGACCTTGTCTCAAAATAAAAAATGTTGGGCTGGGAAGGTAGCTCAGTAGAATAAGCTCCTGCGTGGTAAGCACAAGGTCCTGCATTCAATGCCCAGTACCATAAAACTAAATAAATAAATAAAATAAAATAAATAAAAAATGATTAAAAGGGGAGAGGAGGATGTAGCTTAGTGTAAAGGCCCTGGATTCAACCCCAAATTAATTAATTAACAAATGAAGGTATAAAGACAACTCTGGGCAAATCTAGTAATAAACTATTATAGGCAAGACCCACCAATGAAAGGCAGGCCAAACAGCTCAGTGGATTAGAGCATCTGCAAGCAGGAGCAGGGGCCACAGGTTTGTCCCTGGGGCCTGCCATGCCGGGCCCCACCCCCAGGGTGCACTGAGACGGCAGTTGAGGCGAGGCGTGGTGACGCACCTATAATCCCAGCTCTTAGGAGGCTGTAAATAGGGGAATCACTACGTTTGATCTAGTAGTGAGACCCTAAACACCCTGTAGACCCTTTCCTAAAATACTAAAACAAAACAAAACAAAAAAAGGCCCACCAATGAATGTTACAATTATTCAGTATAAGCTTGAGAAAAGGGACAGAAGCATAATACTGGGTTACAAAAGAAAAATAGTAATTCTGAGTATAAAACTGGGTAGTCACTACCTTAAAATAATCAAGGTTAAGTCACCAGTAATAAGGTATCTGATATTCCCTCTAAGATGACTGAGGACACAATCATAAATGTTAGGTTAAAAAAAAAAAATCTAAAATCTCTGGCAAATAATAATAGTTTTAATCTAATCATTTAAAAAAAAAAAAAGGCCAGATGTGGTGGCACACCCCTGTAATCCCAGAACTTCAGGGGTTCAGGCAGGAGGATTACTGTAAATTCAAGGCCAGCCTGGTCTACAAAGTGAGTCTAAAACTAGCCTGAACAACACAGGGAGACACTGTCTCAAGATAAAAAAATTAAAAAAAAAAAAAAAAAAAGACATACCAAACCGAGAGACATCCTACCAAACAACTAGCCAGTACTTAACAAAAAAATGTCAAGATCAAGACAGCCATGGTAGTGCATGCTTGTAATCCCTGCTACTTCTGAGGCTGAGGCAGGAGGATCATAAGTTCAAGATTAGCCTGGGCCACTTAGTGAGATACTATCTCAAAAGATAAGGGAAAAAAAAAAAGGTAAAAGGGCGCTGGAATGTAGCTCAGCACCGGAATGCTTCCCTACTATGCATAAGCCCCTATGTTCAAATTAGGGGGGCAAAAGATCGCAAATACCATGAGAGAAAGAGGAGTTTTCAGATCAAAGGAGATTAAGGAGGAAAACAAATAAATACAATGTGAGACCATAGATTAAATCCTGAAGCAAAAAAGATGTTGTGGGAAAAATGGGTAAAATAAGGTCTAGTCTATAGTGAGTGGTGGGTATTATGAAAGGTCTTTGTTCCGCTTCACATTTTTTTGTTACTGTCTTTTTGAGACTCAGTCATTGGCTCTGCTGCATTAGAGAATAGAATTATGAGTGAATTTTGCACCAAAAATTTCAAATAAGGTTTTAACAATAAATAATATTTTCTTCTTGAGGCTGGAGGCGTAGTTTAGTTGGTAGAGTACATGCCTAACATATACAAGGCCCTGTGGTCAATCCTCAGTACCAAAACCAAATAAATATAAGACAGACTTCCTTATATAAGGTACAACATGCATCTACTCTATGATCTTGCATATTCACTTCCAAGTATTTACCCAAGAATTTAAAAAAAAGTATGTCCATGGTATATGAAATTTAAAATTATTATGCTGACCAAAAGAGCCAGTCACAGCTGGCAAGATAGCTTAGCAGACTAAGTGCCTGCTTAAGCAAGCACAGGGACTGGGGTTCAATCCCCAGCCAGGCGTGGTGGCACACACCTGTAATCCCAGCACTGGCGAGGCTGAAAACAGGAGGATCACTATGAGTCCAAGCTGAAGTAGTGAGACCCTGTACTAAAAACATTTAAAAAAAAAAAAAAAGAGCCAAAGAGTATGTACTTTATGAATCCATTTATGTAACAAAAACTATGCTAAAATCTTCCAACAATGTTTGTGATAGTCAGAAGACTGACTAGAAAGAGATAAACAAGGACTTCCTGGGATTAGACAATAAACATATTCTGTATCTTCATCAGAATGACAGTGACTATCTATCTATGTCAAAGGGGACCAAGCTACACATCTTATTATGTATTGTATTATATGTAAATTACGACTAAGTGTAAGATCTTCAAGATTCATCCATGGTGTAGCATGTGCCCAAGATTTCCTTCAGTTACTTCTTTTAACCACCAATACTGACATTTTACTTAGATAGTTAATTATTACTTAGATTACTTGCTACTTTAATCAAATGAGATCTTGTACCACACCCTTCCATCAGTTAGTCTTTCTTTTAAACTAAGTGAAATAAGCCACTTACAAAAGCACAAATGGGGCTGGTGAGATGGCTCAGTGGTCTAAAGCACCCACTTAGAACAAGCTAAGCTTAAGCAAAGCACAGGGACCACGGTTCAATCCCCCAGCACCACATGCCAGCCAGCCCCGCCCCCTGGTGGGCTGAGCTGGCCACACACACACAAAATAAATAAATTAATTAATTAAAAAAAAAAAGCACAAATGCTGTGCGATTCCACTTATATGATGTGCCTATAAAATTCACATCCATAGATATAAAAAGTAGAATGTGGTTGTCAGAGACTAAAGGGAGGGAGGGAGAAGGAATAGTGAGTACAGGGTTGTCAGGTTAAGAAGATAAAATAAAAGATGGATGGTGGTAACAGTTTTACAACAACGAGAATATGCTTAACAGCAATGCACTGTGCATTTAAAAGTGGTTAAAATGTAAATTTTGTTATTAAAAAAAGCTGGGGCTGAGGGTATACTAAGTGGCAGCAAATGTGTACTTAACATGCACAAGGTTCAATTCCCAGGAACAACAAAAAAAAGCTAAACATTTTAAAAATCTCATTATCTTACTACTTAGACCAAAAGAATGTAAAGATCTGCTTAGTTTGCATTCTTGGAAAGAACCCATCATTCCTTTCCTTTTTTGCGGAGGGGGGGGAGTGTTTGTTTTTTGTTTTTTTTTTTTTTTTTTTTTTTTTTTTTTTCTTTAGCTGAGGTTTATTTTTGGTCTTGGTGCCAGGGACAGAACCCAGGGCTTCCAGCCTGCTAGGCAAGTGTTCTACTCCTGAGCTAAAACCCCAGTCCCAGTCATTCCTTTCCAAATTATTCTGGGTATAAGCCAAAAGAAAACAGCCTCTACACTTTTGCCTCATTTTATTTTAAATCTTACATCTATTAAGCTGTCATTACAAAAATCTATGTTTGTTTCCCTCACAAAAATTGTCCTCATTCATTTTAGGGTTACTTTTTTCTTGTGGTGTGGTATGGTGTGGTGTGGTGTGAGGTGGTGTGGTTTGATTTGGAAGGGTTTATTGAAACAGGGTCTCACTTTGTAGTGCAGGCTGGCCTTGAACCCACTATGTAGCCCAGACAGGCCTTGAACTTAGAGTGGTATTCCTACCTCAGTCCCCTATGTAACAGGCATATGCCACCACACCCAGCTTGGTTGCAGATGATCTTGAAAAACCGAATAAAAGCCCCTGACAACAAAAAGCTCCCTTGTCTAGTTCATGTTGGGCTCTCAAAGTTTAAATTTTCAGAGGAACAAAGAAACTCATAGGATTGAATTACAGTCAGAATAGGAACTCAAGGGTCACAAGCAAGTCAGATAGAAGGGTAGAAGCTTCAGCTCACCTTCCATGGAAACATCTCACCCTGCTCCACAACACCTCAAGGCTATCAGTTGTAAGGAGGAGCAGAAGCTGGAGATCAATCACACATGCAGGGCTGGAGCAAGGCCAGTCCAGAGAGCAAAGAGCAGCAGCCATGTGAACAAGCTGCTCCAGCTCCAAAAACATGGAGAGTGCAAGGCAATCCAAGCAAATAGGTTGCTAGGCAGAGGGGTGTCATGTGACATCAACCTGCTGAGTGTATACAGAAATGCACCTCAGTCTTTGAACAGTCCTTTTTCTCCACCTGACCTCAGCTTTCTATATTCTGACTCTTGTCTTTTACTTCCTCATCCTTTCCCATTCTTCACTCTGAAAACTTTGAGAGCTGCACTGGACTCAGCAATCAGTACACTCAACAAGCCCAGGCTGATCACCTGCACAAAAGCAAGAAGCACTAGCACTACTCACAAGGCTTACCTCATGCAAGGAATGGCATGGTAGCCCAATCGAAAGCGGAGCTTGCTGGATGGAGCAAAATCCGCAATCACCTTTTCTCCCACAGTGTGCATATGTTTGAGGAGTTCAAGATGTTCTCTAGTCACAGCTTTCAGACTGGAAATGGAGGCCCATGGTAATACCAGCCAGTGGTAACGGGCCTTAGGGTACTTATCCTTAATCACCACAACCTTCTCATCTTTGCAAACCTACCACAGGGCACAAGAAAAAAGGAAACAACTAAGAATCTTCCGTGTTCCAGGTGCTGCCGTATTCATTAAGTTACTCACTTCCCCTCAACAACCTCATATGCAAAATTTTAGTATCCCAATTTTAAGAGATGAGAGCACTGTGAATACCCAATACAAGGCACATAATTACTAAGTAGAAAAATCTAGCATTTCAGCTCAGATCAAGTAGATTCTAAACTGTTTTCAACCACCACACTGTATAGAATGAATATACATACGATGCATGGTACAAAACAGTGCTCATAGATCTGATGTTAGAAACCAGCAAGAAAACTGGGAATTTAACTCAGTGGCACAGCACCTGGCTGGAAAGCAGGAGGTCCTGAGTTTGATTCTCAGTACAAAAAAAAAAAAAAAAAACCACACAGGAAGCCACGCATGGTGTTACATGCTTGTAATACAAGCCACTCAAGAAGCTGAACAGGAACTCAAGTTGGAGGCTAGCCTGGAGAACTGAGCAAAAGTCTATCTCAAAATAAAATAAAAAGAGCTGGGTGTGTAGTTCAGTGGTAGAATATTTGCCTACCATGCACAAGGCCCTGAGTTCAAGTCCCAGTACTAAAAAAGAAATCTCTGAGGAATGAATTCAAACACATCCATTCCAACATATCAGACCATGTGACATATGTGCATGAGTTCTGAACAGCCTTACTGTAATGTACTGGCCCCTTGTCAACCTGATGTAACTGAAACAGATCTCGAAGGCTCTGCCAAGCAGGTCATATTAGTGCTAGGACAGTGCTACCCTATAGTCACAATACAATATCTGATGCTCCTTTAAAAGGAATCATGTAGAAGTGGTTGTACTAAGACTCTCCATCAGTTTTTTTGAAAATAGTAGTTAATGTAAAGAATTCTCACCTTGGCTAACTCTGTATGCCGATATCTGCAATCTAAGCAACTACAACAAGGACAGCAATGTGTAAATACAGAAACCATGCTTGAATACCTGTCATCTTGATCTCAGTCTAAATGTGTACCATTTCTAATATATCAATTATTACCATACTCTCTTTAAAATAAATTTTTAAAAAAGGTAAAAAAAGAAAAAAGACAAAAACAAAAATTTAAGGTTTCTTGAAAGTAAGCGGCAATATTCAGTCTTAGTCCAATCTTACATAACTGTATCTGTTAGTCTCAGCAACAGATTTGGTGATAAAATGATAACATATCAACCATTGTTAATCAGCTATTCTTGTTTTGAAAATCTGTAACATACATATTGTTGTATGTTACCCTGTTTCTGTCTTTGTTTCTTTATCTTTTTTTTCTGTCTTCATTTCTGATTTTTGTTTTTGCTTTTGTTTTTATACTTCAAAATAAAATTTAAAAAAAAATAGAGAGAGAGAGAGAAAGTGGGATATTCTTTTAAAGAACTTAGCTTCTCTCCAGTTGCTATCTTATTGATAAAGGGAAAAACCACTGGTTTCCCAGAAATATGCCAGTAAAATAAATCTCACTTAGAGGGACTGATAGCTTTTAATTTCATTTATAATCATGGTCTCTGTGGGTGGTCCCAAAATTTTATTCTGACCTGCATTTTGGGGTCCTGCATAGAAATCTTCAAGCCTTGACTCCAGTGGCCCAGTGATTCCTAAACAACAACAAAAAAGGCAATGTAAATTTTAATATGGCAATAATTAAATCTGTTATTAGGTAATACTATGTGACAGCAAAGCCCAAACTAACTGGAAAGTAAAGTTAGATTTTGAGAAATAAACTAGACCTCCTTTTCTTCATTCTGGAATCATAAGCCATCATCACAGGTTTCCTATATTCACAACTGGGCACCTAGACAGAGGTCAGAAATGTCAGAGAGCAAGTCGCATCTTCTTTGTGGCTCTCACTCCCCAATCTGAACAAGCTGCCACTTTAACATCAGCACATGACTCTCATGATATATGGAAAGCATTCCAATGCAAACCTTCTAGATACATAAACAACTAACCCATTTTACTTGCTCAATGTTAAGTACACTGCCATTACTGTCCTACCTTCCTTCAAGTGTCCTACCTCAAACTCAAAATAAAAGCATATAAAAGGACAAGCACCCAAATTTTCATGCCATAAACAAGTGACTCTTTAATTATGGTTAATAACACTTATGACTAGTAACCCCCAATATGTGCCTGGGTTTTACAGTGTACAAAACAATTAAGCAATCATTTTATCTCATTTAACCACATCATCTGTCAATCACAGTTCCCTCACCTTTTTGGTAGATGCATCTTTCTCTTTCTTTGGGGGCACAGAGCATTGGCTCAGACTGCTCCTAGGCTCTGGCCCTGTCCCAGAGGCAGCAACCTGAGCAGTATCCCTTTCTATAGAATCACTGCTGCTTGACCTCTTTCTCTTCCTATGTGTTTCTAGGCCAGGGCTCTTGGTCTCTTCCTCAAATTCTATAATATATGGATAAAGTTCATTCACCATGTGGAGAACCTGGCCAGGCTGCAGTTTCATCTCTTGGTCCTTCCCAATTATGACTGAGTCAATGCTGGTAGGATTGACCCCTACCTATGGAATAATCAGAAAATAATTACAGTAATAGCAATAATACAGTAGTAATATAGCTGCCAATATGTCAACCAGTTACTGTGTGTCAAGCACTGTGCTTAATGTTCATCTATATTATTCAATCATTTCCACACATGGCAGAGAAGCCTTTATTGGCTAGCAGACATTCTAGGATTCTTTTTTTTTGGCTGGTTCAGGCTGCCTTAAGGGCGGGTCTGGTGGGGCATGTGGTACTGGGGATCGAACCACAGTCCTTTGCCCCTGATTGATTTTGCTCAAGAAGGTGCTTTAGACAACTGAGCTAACCTTAGCACAGACATTCTAAAGGCAGCACCACAACAAATCATCAAGTACAAAAAGGAAATTCAAGTTACCCACATACCTGCTTCACTTTGACATATCCCTTGTTACACTCTGCTTTCAACTGTACTGAAAGAGATTGAAAAAATTTAATCACAAATGCAACAAAAGGCAGACATTTGGTCTTGTATTCCTGAAGGGAAAATGAAGCTATACAGATCATTCCTCAAAGACCTAAAAGCAACTGCCTGATAGCAGGTAGCTAGGGCTCCAAATCCCATTTTGTAAGCGTTCCAAATACTTCCATTGAAATATTCATCAGCATATGTACTCCCTTAGCTATTGCTAATATCCTCAAGTTCTCCTCTTGCAGAACTCCTAGCCCACTTAGGATTATAGACTCTCAACGGGAGAGTGGAAGCTCTTGGTTCAGAAATAAATCAGGTTTAAAAAAAAAAAAAAAATCAAGCTGGATGTATTGAGGTATCACTGTAGTGCCAGCAACTAGCAAAGCTGAGAAATGATCAGAACCCAGGAGTTCAAGACCAGCCAGGGCAAAACAGCAAGACCTTGTTCCAAAACAAAAACATAATCAACTATCACATGCTTTCAACAGAAAAAGAGGTAAAACATATTCCTGGAAAACAGAAGGTCAACTGGTCTTGAGTGGAAGGAATGGAAAGAATGCTCTAGAAGAAGAATGCAGAGACAACATTCTAAGCATGTGTGAGAAGAGGTAACATTATTAGGCACTTCTGTTCAGATAAGAGAACAAACTATGTAGGGTTGATCCAAGGAGGAAGAGAAGACACCACTGCTGTGCACCAGGGAGGACAGACAGAGGGCAGGCTGGCACATGTCCCTACTGTTGCTACAGTACGAGGGGACCAAGGGGAGTGGTGGTGGCTTCTATGTCTTCAGCCTTTCCAGGTCAAACATAGCTTTTTTTTTTTTTTTCTTCTTCCACTTGGACTAATTCACACAGGTACATCCATAAACAGTACTAAACACTCTAACTCCAGAATCCTCAGAGCTATGGAATCACACTATAAGTGACAATAAACATGCCCAAAGGTCACACAAAAAAATGAAGCACCATACACAGTAAGCCTCATGAAAGGGAATAGTTGGATGCCATAGTGCAATAAAGATATTACTCTCTGTGAGAAGCAATGTGTAAAGAATGTACCAGCCCACTGCTCCTCAGACATGGCTTCAGTCTAGAAACTCCAGAATTTATCAGTTTTGCTGCCCAATAAGCAATCTCCCTGGGCAAAGCAAAGCAAGCTACAGGTCTCAACTCCACCACTCCATTGTAATAGGATGTAAGCTGCCTGCTCCCAACAATTGCCCGAGCCTGCCCCAAATGGGAAGACAGAATCAGGAATAAATGAGGCTCTAGTAGAACAAATGAGGTCCTACTACTAAAAGACTGACTTCTTGCATTTGAGGCTTTTTTTTTTTTTTTTGTAAAAGCTTTTCTCCTTCAAAAGCACCTGGGAAATGTGTATATTTGGTTATCTTCCAGAATCAAACATGGTAATCTCTACATTCTTATAACCAGTTACCTTGCTGTCGAGAACACTTCTTATCCGTGATCTTGGTCTCTGGGCCTCGCCCAATCACAATTGCTTCTGAATGTGGAAGTTTGATTCGCTGGTGTCTACTGTCCTGTCTCACCAACCAGCACACCCGCATCATCATTCTGAAAGACAAAACAAGGAAATGCTGGAAAAACAAATCCATTAGCACATCCTCTAGGGCTATGCTTCCAGCAGCACCACGTATGTAATTGCCACCACTACTCACCCTGAGGCAGGTGACTTCACCTCCTTAGTCTCAATTTCCTAACCTATAAATCTGATAATGACAGGCCTCAAAGCTGCTATGAGGACTAAATGAGATAATATGGATACATATTTAGCTCCCTGACTGAATCATGCTAAGCAATCAAATATTTGTTACACATATGTTGATATACTCTATGTACTGGACATTAGTCTACATGCTGAGTCTCCCAGGGATAAATAAAATATTGTCCCTGAACTTGAGGAATTTGGAGCATAGAACAGCAAGAGAAATTCAGATACCAATTATTACAATATAAGCACTATTAAGAAGAGAGTAACAAAGTATGGGATTAACCCAGTAACTAATACCACTTGAGAAAAGAATTTTAAAAGATTTCATAGGGAAAGGTATTTATGCAGGATTGGGTGAACTGGGTTGGACTAGGTTGGGTTAGGTTTGACTTGGCTTCCTTTGCTTTAGTTTGAGACAAGGCTATATACTTCAGCCTGGCCTCAAATTCACTATGTAACTTAGGCTGGCCTCTAACTCATGCCAATCCTCTTGTCTCAGCCTCCCCAGGTTCACAGGCACATGTCACCACTCCAGCATTATGGAAGGTTTTAAAATGTGAGTTTACCTGCCAGAGAATTAGGATGTAAGAATAAAGATGTTTATTCAGTTCTTAGGTGGCTTTGTGCTTGTATTAGGTTTTCCTTTTTTTAATGTACTTAGTACAGGGTCTACAGGGTCTCACTACATAGCTCAGACTCATAGTTATTCTCCTGTTTTCAACCTCTCAAGGGCTGGGATTACAGGCGTGTGCCACCACCCAGTCTCAATCACCATTTCAGGGCATCCCAGGGGGAGGGGCCAGCATGGCAGGCAGGCAATCAAACCCCAGCCTCTGTGCTCTGCCTAACTAGGCACTTTAGTCTGCTGAGCTATCTGGCTGGCCCAGGTTTTCCTTTCTTAATGGAAATAATATGCTTGTTAGAACAATACATTTTACTCCCATCTGCCATAATAAATATGCAAATCTACAATTTCTCATCTGTGATTATAACACCTTTGTGCAAAATACAATATGCACAACAGTGGAAATGTTGATCTGCAGAGTGTGTGTGTGTGTGTGTGTGTGTGTGTGTGGTCCTGGGGTTCAATCCCAAGGCCTTGTGCATGAAAAGCAACAGCTCTATCAATATGCCACATTCCCACTCCACTGATGTGCTCTTGAAAAACAATCTTTATTGATATAAAGTACCACAACAGAGTACCACAAGAGAAAGAAATAGAAGGTTTAGAGAAGAGATGAGGCCTGAACCTTAAAAACAGGAGCAAAGTGGATGGAAAGGAAAAAGAGCCAAGAGAAATCTAGACAATAGATTGAACTTCTCATGGCATTTGAGGAATGACAAAGGATTAAAGGGAGACTCCAAGCAAAGATTTCTAATTTTCTAATTTCTAACAAAGGTTAATAGGTTTCTAAAGACACCTATTGACCAAAATGAAAAATATACAAAACTAAAAAAAAAAATGAATATGAAGGTAGACATACTTTATGGATAGCAGTAAAGATCAGTTTCATTGAAACATAATTAGTTTAAATTATTTGTGGAAGAATCAAGAGTCAATCTGAAATAAAGTCAACCTGGGGTATAGGTATGAAGGTCAGGAGAAAGGAATGAACTGAACATACATATTTGAGAGGTATCAATATGTCATAGAAGCTGAGGCAAGGAGAGGATAAAAAGAATTATCCTCTTACCCAAGAAGATGGAAAAGGTAATTACTGTAGGAGCAAGAAGGGCAATAGATCTTTAAAGTGACTCGCTATCAATGCTCAGGTTTCCAACACCCTATTACGGCTTATATCCAGACGTTCCTCAACCCCTCATGTACTCATCAGTGAAGCTTTGAGGAGTAACTGGATCATGAGTGTGTGGTATTAGATCAGTCCACTGATTGGTTTAGCACAGTTCTAGGCAAGGGTGACAAATTTATTAAGGAGGGAAAACACATCCTGGTTGTGGGTGGCACCAACCAATAGGCTTGTAGCCTGGATGGAAAAAAAAAGGGAAGGAAGGAAAAGGGGACGCTGCCTCCTGCTTATTGTGTCATTAATTCTTTCTCTCCTGGCATGCACCTTGGCCATGCCATTCTGCCTTCAAGCCAGTTGACAATGAACTAAAACCATTATAAACTGTGAGCTAAAACAAATCCTTCCTCTTTTAACATGTAGGTATCAGGTGTTTCGTCTCAGCAATGAGGACGCAACTAAGACACCCTCTCTGGAAAATTCTGCCTACAAGTCAAGACAACGTCTATGCCCTCTGTATAGGCTTTGTGTTCATAAACAAAGCAGAAAACATATTTTTTAAAAGCAGGTTTCATTACTATCTGCAAAGACAAGACTATGTAAAGCAGAGTGAACAGATGAGAGCTAAAGAAAGAGGAACTGTATTATTGTAAGCACACAAAAACTAAAGGCCTGTATTGGTCAAGAAAGGATTCCAGAAACCACACAGAGAGCCAGGGGCCAAGGGAATTGATAAGGAGAGAAAGAGAGTACATTTCATTTTTAAAAGCACAAGTGATAGCACTCAGCAATAGCGAGCCACAGGCCAAGGGTAAAAAGTAGACCTCACTGGCTACAGCAGAGGAGCTGCCCCACATTCTACAAAAAGGCTGAAAAATATAAATTCAACATCATCAACAGGAGACAAATGCCAACATTTTGTACTTCAGAATAAGATAAAATAACAGAAGTCAAAGAATACTTTGTCAACAATTCTGTTGGCAGGCTGGAGTGGAAAAAGCTAGTCAGACTGGTCAGAAGGCTGACAACATAACCTAGGTCAAAAGCCCCAAAATCAGCTCAGCAAATCTCTAAGGAGTTGATGCAACAGCACAAAGTCAGCTGCAAACCTAAAATCCTTCACCTACATTCCCATACAATGATGGTGCTACAGATATACCTTAATTTGAAATGCTGTTATGTTCCAAAGGGTACCCATTTGCACTTGCAGGAAATTGATAAATTACCAGGTAATGGACTGGAAAGTGATGTATGTCTTCACTGAGCATTGAAAAATAAGCATGTGGTGACTATTCATGCAGACAATACAAGAAGGCAGAGGAGAGCACAGTTTGAGAGCAGGGACAAGGAGAATTAACAGACAGCTAAGCACATAGCTGGCTACTGCAGGATGGTGGGAACTATTGCAGGAGCCCTCCTGCTCTCCACAGATGCAATACATATTTTATTCTCCCAAGGTTCTGAAGTTATGATGTTCCTATTTTCTATTCCAAAAGCTGATGCAATGACTGTACAATGCTTACACAACTATTATGGCCCATTTTAGTCTCCAGACCCAACTTTCAGGAATGAAGTTTTAGGATATGGAGAATGTAGAACAGAGGTTTTTAATCTCCAGTCCAGTTCTTCCACTTAAACTCCATAAACTATAAGCTCTAACAGCAAAGATTGTGCCTATTGTTTCATACTATTTTCAACCAGTTTTGACTTTTGTTTTGTTTTCATTTTTAGAAGGGTGTTGCTATGTAGTTTAGGCTGGCCTTGAACTCACTATGAAGCCCAGACTGGCCTCAAACTCAGTAACTGTCCTGTCTCAGCCTCCTGAATGCTGGGATTCTAGGTGTGTACCACCATGCTTGGTTTTCATGCCTATTTTTTGTTTATCAACATATCATCAGTATTTAATACTATGTTTGGCATACAGCAAGGATAAATATTTGTAAATGAATCATCAATTAATCCCTTTTAAGTATTCTCATTTTTCTCTACTCTCCCCTTCTCTTTTCTTCCCTCATATGGAATTCCCCAGAAAACTTCAGGATTATCATCCTCTGTTTTTCAGCTCCATACCTTTCACTGTAGAGCTGTGGGGATTGGCCAAACAGAAATTCTGAGCCAGGCACAGCATTGCAGACCTGTAATATCAGGACTTGAAAGGCTGAGACAAAAGGATTGGCATAAGTTTGAAGGCAACCTGGGCTACAAAGTGATTTCAAGGCCAACTGAACTACATAATGAGAGCCTATTTCAAAGAACCCACGTGATGTAACAGGCCACATAAGGCCAGAAATCTTATATCCTAGAACACTGCTCTTCAACTGAATTTCCTACAAGGATAGCAATGTTCTAAACCTGCTCATATAAGTAAATTAGTCCCAATGTGACAATGGATCATATAAAATAGTTAGTACAAAAGAGAAACTGACCTTTTATGTTAGGTTATTGTTTGTTTTGTCCACTTAAAGTAACATAACTACATGTGGCTGGGGCCTGCCCATCACATCTAGCATAGCCTAGAAACTTGTCCAGCCTCAATCAATCCCCAAATTCCTCAGGCTTGAACACTCTCAGATTCTAACCTGCCAGAGGTTACTTGTTTCACTTCCCTCTCTTTTTATACAGAAGTAGCTCCACTTACCCATTCTTCTGTTTCCTGCCCCCAGGCGTACAGATATCCTTGCATGTATACACATCCTTCAGGTACATACTGAATCAGGTCTGCCAGTGAAATAATTATTTACTTTTATTTGTGTTTCTCTTCTGGCAGAGTGGGGATTAAACGGAGAGCTTTCACATTAAGCTACATTCCCAGGTGTTTGTTGTTGTTGTTGTTGTTGTTGTTGCTGTTTGTTTGGTTTTGGTTTTGTTGTTTTGTTTTTGGGTTGTTTTTTGTTTGTTTGTTTGCAGAACCAGGGATTGAACTCAGGCCTTTGCACTTGCCAGGGAAGCGCTTATTCTACTGAGCCATCTCCCCTGCCTTGGTTTTTTTTCTTTTCTTTTTTTTTTTTTTTTTCTTTCATGTTTTGGGTTTAAGAAATGGGCTCACAAAATTACTTTGGCTGGGCTCAAACTTGTGATAGTCCTGCCTACACCACCCAGAGTGATGGGATTACAGGCATGCACCACCATACCCAGTTAAATCATTTTTAATTTGGTCTCCTGGTATTGGCTTACAGTCTTTCCTCCTTTCGAAAAATCCACATCTTCGTCAACTTTCAAGTTTCACCTCCTCCTGGAGGCTTTCACTGAGCCATCTTCTGTACATCTTGTTATTAGATATGGAAGAACTACCTTCACAGTTTTTAATCCTTACAGTGGATTTAATTATATGTTCCAAATGAGATTATAAACTTGGGAACACATTATATCACTGCCTACCCACCCATTCAGGAAACATGAAGGAAGGATCTCTGGCAATCACTGCCTTGAGATCGGCCTGGTCTTCTGCTCCCAGATCCTCTAGTACTCAACATATGTTTATTAAATATATACTGCATCATAAGCATTGAGCTAAATGTTTCATACTGTCTCATTTTATATTCACAACTTTCATTCTAAGGAAGAAAAAGTTAAGGCTCAAATAAGTAACATGTTCAAATCACATAGCCAATGTGTGCCAGAGCTAGGATCTGAATTAATTTCAAACAATGGGCTCTTGACACTTTTTGGCTTCATTCAACTGATCATACATTCAAAATTACTGCATTCCTACTATATGCCTTGTATTATTCCTTTTTTTTTTTTTTTTTTTTTCTTTTTGAGACAAGATCTCTATGCTGTTCAGGGTGGCCTTGTGCTCACTTTGAAGCCCAGGATAGTCTCAAACTTGCAATGATCTTGCTGCCTCAGCTTCCCAGTCATGCACCACCACCCCCAGCAATCTTGTGCTATTTTTGCACTGGGAATTAAAACATTGCACAAGTGGGTGTAGTGATGCACACCTGTAATCCCAGCACTTGGGAGGGTGAGGCAGGAGGATTGCCTTGAGTTCAAGGCCAGTCTGGACTACAGAGTGAATTCA
>NW_004524621.1:13432228-13450240 GCF_000260255.1 Octodon degus | reverse complement strand
CTGGGAAATGTGTATATTTGGTTATCTTCCAGAATCAAACATGGTAATCTCTACATTCTTATAACCAGTTACCTTGCTGTCGAGAACACTTCTTATCCGTGATCTTGGTCTCTGGGCCTCGCCCAATCACAATTGCTTCTGAATGTGGAAGTTTGATTCGCTGGTGTCTACTGTCCTGTCTCACCAACCAGCACACCCGCATCATCATTCTGAAAGACAAAACAAGGAAATGCTGGAAAAACAAATCCATTAGCACATCCTCTAGGGCTATGCTTCCAGCAGCACCACGTATGTAATTGCCACCACTACTCACCCTGAGGCAGGTGACTTCACCTCCTTAGTCTCAATTTCCTAACCTATAAATCTGATAATGACAGGCCTCAAAGCTGCTATGAGGACTAAATGAGATAATATGGATACATATTTAGCTCCCTGACTGAATCATGCTAAGCAATCAAATATTTGTTACACATATGTTGATATACTCTATGTACTGGACATTAGTCTACATGCTGAGTCTCCCAGGGATAAATAAAATATTGTCCCTGAACTTGAGGAATTTGGAGCATAGAACAGCAAGAGAAATTCAGATACCAATTATTACAATATAAGCACTATTAAGAAGAGAGTAACAAAGTATGGGATTAACCCAGTAACTAATACCACTTGAGAAAAGAATTTTAAAAGATTTCATAGGGAAAGGTATTTATGCAGGATTGGGTGAACTGGGTTGGACTAGGTTGGGTTAGGTTTGACTTGGCTTCCTTTGCTTTAGTTTGAGACAAGGCTATATACTTCAGCCTGGCCTCAAATTCACTATGTAACTTAGGCTGGCCTCTTAACTCATGCCAATCCTCTTGTCTCAGCCTCCCCAGGTTCACAGGCACATGTCACCACTCCAGCATTATGGAAGGTTTTAAAATGTGAGTTTACCTGCCAGAGAATTAGGATGTAAGAATAAAGATGTTTATTCAGTTCTTAGGTGGCTTTGTGCTTGTATTAGGTTTTCCTTTTTTTAATGTACTTAGTACAGGGTCTACAGGGTCTCACTACATAGCTCAGACTCATAGTTATTCTCCTGTTTTCAACCTCTCAAGGGCTGGGATTACAGGCGTGTGCCACCACCCAGTCTCAATCACCATTTCAGGGCATCCCAGGGGGAGGGGCCAGCATGGCAGGCAGGCAATCAAACCCCAGCCTCTGTGCTCTGCCTAACTAGGCACTTTAGTCTGCTGAGCTATCTGGCTGGCCCAGGTTTTCCTTTCTTAATGGAAATAATATGCTTGTTAGAACAATACATTTTACTCCCATCTGCCATAATAAATATGCAAATCTACAATTTCTCATCTGTGATTATAACACCTTTGTGCAAAATACAATATGCACAACAGTGGAAATGTTGATCTGCAGAGTGTGTGTGTGTGTGTGTGTGTGTGTGTGTGGTCCTGGGGTTCAATCCCAAGGCCTTGTGCATGAAAAGCAACAGCTCTATCAATATGCCACATTCCCACTCCACTGATGTGCTCTTGAAAAACAATCTTTATTGATATAAAGTACCACAACAGAGTACCACAAGAGAAAGAAATAGAAGGTTTAGAGAAGAGATGAGGCCTGAACCTTAAAAACAGGAGCAAAGTGGATGGAAAGGAAAAAGAGCCAAGAGAAATCTAGACAATAGATTGAACTTCTCATGGCATTTGAGGAATGACAAAGGATTAAAGGGAGACTCCAAGCAAAGATTTCTAATTTTCTAATTTCTAACAAAGGTTAATAGGTTTCTAAAGACACCTATTGACCAAAATGAAAAATATACAAAACTAAAAAAAAAAATGAATATGAAGGTAGACATACTTTATGGATAGCAGTAAAGATCAGTTTCATTGAAACATAATTAGTTTAAATTATTTGTGGAAGAATCAAGAGTCAATCTGAAATAAAGTCAACCTGGGGTATAGGTATGAAGGTCAGGAGAAAGGAATGAACTGAACATACATATTTGAGAGGTATCAATATGTCATAGAAGCTGAGGCAAGGAGAGGATAAAAAGAATTATCCTCTTACCCAAGAAGATGGAAAAGGTAATTACTGTAGGAGCAAGAAGGGCAATAGATCTTTAAAGTGACTCGCTATCAATGCTCAGGTTTCCAACACCCTATTACGGCTTATATCCAGACGTTCCTCAACCCCTCATGTACTCATCAGTGAAGCTTTGAGGAGTAACTGGATCATGAGTGTGTGGTATTAGATCAGTCCACTGATTGGTTTAGCACAGTTCTAGGCAAGGGTGACAAATTTATTAAGGAGGGAAAACACATCCTGGTTGTGGGTGGCACCAACCAATAGGCTTGTAGCCTGGATGGAAAAAAAAAGGGAAGGAAGGAAAAGGGGACGCTGCCTCCTGCTTATTGTGTCATTAATTCTTTCTCTCCTGGCATGCACCTTGGCCATGCCATTCTGCCTTCAAGCCAGTTGACAATGAACTAAAACCATTATAAACTGTGAGCTAAAACAAATCCTTCCTCTTTTAACATGTAGGTATCAGGTGTTTCGTCTCAGCAATGAGGACGCAACTAAGACACCCTCTCTGGAAAATTCTGCCTACAAGTCAAGACAACGTCTATGCCCTCTGTATAGGCTTTGTGTTCATAAACAAAGCAGAAAACATATTTTTTAAAAGCAGGTTTCATTACTATCTGCAAAGACAAGACTATGTAAAGCAGAGTGAACAGATGAGAGCTAAAGAAAGAGGAACTGTATTATTGTAAGCACACAAAAACTAAAGGCCTGTATTGGTCAAGAAAGGATTCCAGAAACCACACAGAGAGCCAGGGGCCAAGGGAATTGATAAGGAGAGAAAGAGAGTACATTTCATTTTTAAAAGCACAAGTGATAGCACTCAGCAATAGCGAGCCACAGGCCAAGGGTAAAAAGTAGACCTCACTGGCTACAGCAGAGGAGCTGCCCCACATTCTACAAAAAGGCTGAAAAATATAAATTCAACATCATCAACAGGAGACAAATGCCAACATTTTGTACTTCAGAATAAGATAAAATAACAGAAGTCAAAGAATACTTTGTCAACAATTCTGTTGGCAGGCTGGAGTGGAAAAAGCTAGTCAGACTGGTCAGAAGGCTGACAACATAACCTAGGTCAAAAGCCCCAAAATCAGCTCAGCAAATCTCTAAGGAGTTGATGCAACAGCACAAAGTCAGCTGCAAACCTAAAATCCTTCACCTACATTCCCATACAATGATGGTGCTACAGATATACCTTAATTTGAAATGCTGTTATGTTCCAAAGGGTACCCATTTGCACTTGCAGGAAATTGATAAATTACCAGGTAATGGACTGGAAAGTGATGTATGTCTTCACTGAGCATTGAAAAATAAGCATGTGGTGACTATTCATGCAGACAATACAAGAAGGCAGAGGAGAGCACAGTTTGAGAGCAGGGACAAGGAGAATTAACAGACAGCTAAGCACATAGCTGGCTACTGCAGGATGGTGGGAACTATTGCAGGAGCCCTCCTGCTCTCCACAGATGCAATACATATTTTATTCTCCCAAGGTTCTGAAGTTATGATGTTCCTATTTTCTATTCCAAAAGCTGATGCAATGACTGTACAATGCTTACACAACTATTATGGCCCATTTTAGTCTCCAGACCCAACTTTCAGGAATGAAGTTTTAGGATATGGAGAATGTAGAACAGAGGTTTTTAATCTCCAGTCCAGTTCTTCCACTTAAACTCCATAAACTATAAGCTCTAACAGCAAAGATTGTGCCTATTGTTTCATACTATTTTCAACCAGTTTTGACTTTTGTTTTGTTTTCATTTTTAGAAGGGTGTTGCTATGTAGTTTAGGCTGGCCTTGAACTCACTATGAAGCCCAGACTGGCCTCAAACTCAGTAACTGTCCTGTCTCAGCCTCCTGAATGCTGGGATTCTAGGTGTGTACCACCATGCTTGGTTTTCATGCCTATTTTTTGTTTATCAACATATCATCAGTATTTAATACTATGTTTGGCATACAGCAAGGATAAATATTTGTAAATGAATCATCAATTAATCCCTTTTAAGTATTCTCATTTTTCTCTACTCTCCCCTTCTCTTTTCTTCCCTCATATGGAATTCCCCAGAAAACTTCAGGATTATCATCCTCTGTTTTTCAGCTCCATACCTTTCACTGTAGAGCTGTGGGGATTGGCCAAACAGAAATTCTGAGCCAGGCACAGCATTGCAGACCTGTAATATCAGGACTTGAAAGGCTGAGACAAAAGGATTGGCATAAGTTTGAAGGCAACCTGGGCTACAAAGTGATTTCAAGGCCAACTGAACTACATAATGAGAGCCTATTTCAAAGAACCCACGTGATGTAACAGGCCACATAAGGCCAGAAATCTTATATCCTAGAACACTGCTCTTCAACTGAATTTCCTACAAGGATAGCAATGTTCTAAACCTGCTCATATAAGTAAATTAGTCCCAATGTGACAATGGATCATATAAAATAGTTAGTACAAAAGAGAAACTGACCTTTTATGTTAGGTTATTGTTTGTTTTGTCCACTTAAAGTAACATAACTACATGTGGCTGGGGCCTGCCCATCACATCTAGCATAGCCTAGAAACTTGTCCAGCCTCAATCAATCCCCAAATTCCTCAGGCTTGAACACTCTCAGATTCTAACCTGCCAGAGGTTACTTGTTTCACTTCCCTCTCTTTTTATACAGAAGTAGCTCCACTTACCCATTCTTCTGTTTCCTGCCCCCAGGCGTACAGATATCCTTGCATGTATACACATCCTTCAGGTACATACTGAATCAGGTCTGCCAGTGAAATAATTATTTACTTTTATTTGTGTTTCTCTTCTGGCAGAGTGGGGATTAAACGGAGAGCTTTCACATTAAGCTACATTCCCAGGTGTTTGTTGTTGTTGTTGTTGTTGTTGTTGCTGTTTGTTTGGTTTTGGTTTTGTTGTTTTGTTTTTGGGTTGTTTTTTGTTTGTTTGTTTGCAGAACCAGGGATTGAACTCAGGCCTTTGCACTTGCCAGGGAAGCGCTTATTCTACTGAGCCATCTCCCCTGCCTTGGTTTTTTTTCTTTTCTTTTTTTTTTTTTTTTTCTTTCATGTTTTGGGTTTAAGAAATGGGCTCACAAAATTACTTTGGCTGGGCTCAAACTTGTGATAGTCCTGCCTACACCACCCAGAGTGATGGGATTACAGGCATGCACCACCATACCCAGTTAAATCATTTTTAATTTGGTCTCCTGGTATTGGCTTACAGTCTTTCCTCCTTTCGAAAAATCCACATCTTCGTCAACTTTCAAGTTTCACCTCCTCCTGGAGGCTTTCACTGAGCCATCTTCTGTACATCTTGTTATTAGATATGGAAGAACTACCTTCACAGTTTTTAATCCTTACAGTGGATTTAATTATATGTTCCAAATGAGATTATAAACTTGGGAACACATTATATCACTGCCTACCCACCCATTCAGGAAACATGAAGGAAGGATCTCTGGCAATCACTGCCTTGAGATCGGCCTGGTCTTCTGCTCCCAGATCCTCTAGTACTCAACATATGTTTATTAAATATATACTGCATCATAAGCATTGAGCTAAATGTTTCATACTGTCTCATTTTATATTCACAACTTTCATTCTAAGGAAGAAAAAGTTAAGGCTCAAATAAGTAACATGTTCAAATCACATAGCCAATGTGTGCCAGAGCTAGGATCTGAATTAATTTCAAACAATGGGCTCTTGACACTTTTTGGCTTCATTCAACTGATCATACATTCAAAATTACTGCATTCCTACTATATGCCTTGTATTATTCCTTTTTTTTTTTTTTTTTTTTTTCTTTTTGAGACAAGATCTCTATGCTGTTCAGGGTGGCCTTGTGCTCACTTTGAAGCCCAGGATAGTCTCAAACTTGCAATGATCTTGCTGCCTCAGCTTCCCAGTCATGCACCACCACCCCCAGCAATCTTGTGCTATTTTTGCACTGGGAATTAAAACATTGCACAAGTGGGTGTAGTGATGCACACCTGTAATCCCAGCACTTGGGAGGGTGAGGCAGGAGGATTGCCTTGAGTTCAAGGCCAGTCTGGACTACAGAGTGAATTCAAGTCCAGTCTGGACTACAGAGTGAATTCAGGGCCAACCAAACTATATAACAAGAACCTATCTCAAAAAAAAAAAAAAAAGATAATACAGAAGCCCTGCTTTCAAAAGACTCAAGAGTCTAAGACAGGAAACTAACTCCAAAACAATTATAATAAATGTAGTATGATAGGTCTATAAGAACCTTGGTAGGGACAGCCAAAGAGCTCAGCAGATTAAAGCGCCTGCTTAGGCAGACACAGGGGCCAGGAGTTGGATCCCAGGCCTGGGGCACAACTGCAAAATTGAGACTGGGCATGGTGGCGCACACCTGTAATCCCAACACTTGGAAGGCTGTAAACAGGGGGATCACTATGAGTCCAAGTTCAATCTACACGGTGAGACCCTGTAGACCCTGTCCTAAACCCAAAAAAAAAAAAAAAGAATCTTGGTAAATCTTTCAGAGACACATGCCCAAATTGCAACCCAAAACTTATTTATTGCAAACTGCCAACTCTGCAATTAAATCTCTTTTTTTTTTTTTTTTTTTTTTTTTCAAAGTTTTATTGATAAACAGATAGCAATGAGACAGTTTCAAATCAAATCGGAAGTACAGTTTGCAGAACCAGGGATTGAACTCAGATCCTTGCATTCGCCAGTCAAGCGCTTATCCTACAGAGCCGTCTCCCCGGCCCCTGCAATTAAATCTTAATACAGATGTTTTAGGTAAAAAAAAAAAAAAAATCATACATTAACACCTTTTGTCTCAAAAACAAATAACATTTGTGCTACCATACGGTATTATTTTGGGAAGAGCTAGCTGGAGTACCCAACCCAAACTAGGGGAAAGGCCATGTCAAAAAAGGTTTCCTAGAGGAGATAAACCTAAATTGAGTCCTACATATAAACTGGGTTAATTTGATAAAAAGGAACAACCTAACTATGTGAGGAACAGGAGGTAGAGAAAGGAATTAGAGAAGAAAAGGATTACCGAACCAAAAGGCACAACAAGGGTAAATGCAAAAAAAAAAAATCACAATATCTATGAATAAATAGTTCAGTGCTCTGGAACCTAGAATGGGGTGGGGGCAGAAAAGAGATTACAGACCCAGGCAAGGTCCAAATGAGGTAGACCTCTGGTTAACAAACAAGAAACTCAAGTTTTGGAAGTTACAGTGGATTCTGCAACTGAATAGACAATAAATGTTTGCTGAATGAGATAGCAGAACAGATATATAAACAGGTAAATCTTTAAACATTAAACAGGAATTTGAAACCTTTGTTTCCAAAGGCTATTTGCAGAGTTACAGTAGTATAAAGAACACATATGTGGGTAACCGGACTAGGGATAGAGAAGCCAGTTAGAGAGCCATCATATTTCAGGTGAAAGATGATAAAGCCTAAAGTAAAACAATACAGCAGTCCCTCTTATCTGCAGTTTCACTTCCTATGGTCTTAGTTACCCCCAAACACAGTCTGAAAATATGAAGTGGAAAATTTGACATATAAAACAATTCCTAAGTTTTACATAACTTTTACTATAGTATATTGTCATAATTGTTATTATTACTAATATTGTTACTGATATTGTTATATGAATTACTGATATTAATCTCTTACTGTGCCTAACTTATAAATTAAATTTTATCATATACATATATACAGGAAGAAAAAATATAGATTTTGGTACTATCTGTGATCTCAAAAATCCACTAGAAGGGCTGGGGAGATGGCTCTGTAGAATAAGTGCTTCCCTGGCAAGCGCAAGGGCCTGAGGTCAATCCCTGGTTCCGCACCAAAAAAAAAAAAAAAAATCCACTGGAATATATCCTAAGAGATAAGGGAGCCTACTATGGTAGGGACAGTCAAAAAGCACAGATTAGAAAAAGATTTAGGTGGTAAAATCAGGACTTAGTGATGGGTAAAATGAGTAAGTTGAAAGAGCATACTGAGTTCAGTTTTAGGTCTCCAAATCTGAAGGGTCTATGAGACACTACCCAGGAGGGTACTTAGATGTAAAAGTGAATCTCAGAAAAGGCTAAGATGGCAACTTCAATTTGGGAACATGTGATAGTTGAAACTAAAGTAGTTGGTGTGCTCAATATGTACAGAAAGAAAAGTGAAGAGGACAAGTTACATCCTGTATTCTAGGGGAAGAGGAAAAGACTATTCACAGGAAAATGAATGGTGAGCAAGACACCAGACAAACTGCTAGACTGCAAGAGGTATAATCAAGACCCAAAAGCAGCAAGGGATCCAGTAATGACTGAAAAATGTCTATCTGGTTTGACATTCAATCACTAATAACTTTATTGAAATTTAAGAAAATTATGAGTCTTAAAGCTAGATTGCAGGGCTAGGGAGATGGCTCAGTAGAATAAGTGCTTCCCTGGCAAGCGCAAGGGCCTTAGTTCAATCCCCATTCTGCAAAAAAAAAAAAAAAGACAACTCTCATGTCTTCTGCTTCACTATTGGATAAAGCTAGATTGCAGAAGGGAACAGGAGGTAAGAAAATGGGGACAGACTTAAGAATGCTCTTTAAAATAGTCTGGTAACAAGAGGAAGCAAATGAGCAGAAGACAGCAAAAGGAAGATCACCAAAGACTCTTTCTTTCTTTCTTTGTGACAGAAGAGTTAAGGAAGATGTGAGAAACTGACCTTGTATTTTCATGAGTGGAACACAGGCAGAAAGGAGCAGAAACAGCAAAAGAAAACAAGATTTCATAAGTGAAACCATAAATAAGTGTCAGAAACAAAAATAAAGGCATGTGCTTTAATCAAAGAGATAACTTACCCTCTTGAGAATAAAGGAAAATTCAGATGAGTGAAATCCAAATGACTCTTTTAATAGTATATCAATTTTAGTATTTCTCCCATTCCATATCATCAGAAGAAATTATTTCACTTTTCCTTTTACCTACATCAGACCACTCAGATTTTTTTTTTTTTTTTGAAAAAGCAGAGGCACAAAATTGAGGGAAAACATGTCCCATCTCCTTAATGTTTTCCATAATATAACAGGTAACAGCTTGCTGTGCTCGAGAATTTAATGAACAGCTGAAGAAAATCAAGAGTGGTGAGCGTCCTCTTAAATTGCTCTGCTTGAATTAAAATTTGATTCCACCACCTACTCGATGTGTGACGTACAGCAAAGCAAATTATCTAATCCCAACACTAGTATCACCGCTGACATGTTAAAAAACTCATTCAAAAGGGATAACTGCAACTAGGTGAAGGGGCACAAATCTGCGTCTTCCACCTATGTAAACAATCCTACCTCAAATGTTCTACCAATTTCCAATATAAGGCAAATTCCCAAAGGGCTCCAAACCTAGTCCATATTAACTTAAAATTAACTGCTTCCACTGGTCTGTATAGTGAAAGGCTTTCGTCTTCTGACATTCTAACATTCCTGTAAGTTCAAATGAAAAGGGGAACAAAGAATGGGGGAAGAGGAAGGGAAAGAAAAAAGGAAAAGACTAGAAGGAAAACATGGAAACAAAGTAAGTGGTAAGGGGAAACGATTGAAGGGAGAATGGGGGGGGGAATCAAGATATTATGTACAGGTGCAAATTCCCTATGATAAATATGACCAATATACATGACAAATATTTACAAATAAAAAAAACAAACTTTTTTACAAGACTAGTTGACGCTGTGAAGGAGGCCTCAAATTCCTCTCGTGGAAAATTCTTGGCAAAAACACCGTCATTACATGATGAGCTGCCTCCTTGGGATGGAGGGTGGCCGGTCTCTAATATTTTTCTGCTTGCGTTACGATCAAGATTGGTACAGCAGTCATGAGCTCGAAGCAGGCCAGAGACCGCCGTGAGAGCCCGCTGAAACACCCCCGAGGGAGGAGAGGATGCTGAGAAATAAGCCGTGAGAGCGTCATTCCGGGCACATCACTCGCCAATACCTGCAGCCCGGGCCTAACGCCCACCATAGCTTTCAACCCAGACCGCCAACAATCGAGGTAGGCCGACCACTGCCTTACCTCTAGGTGACAGATCGTTACACTCCCTTTACTCCATCTGAGCCTCACCTCTTTCCGGCGCCTCTGGATAACGTCATGAGGCACCTAGGCGCATGTCTAGTGACGTCACCACTGCGTTTCCCCCAAGGATTGGCTGAAACCGTCGACTCCTGTAGTCCCTCACTAACCCAAGCAGAATTCCAATTAGCCAGAAAGCGCCCTCGGTATCTTCCTGCTGAGGGCTGCTCTCCTGTCACTCACTGCCTCTCAGTCTGTGTCACAAACGTGAGGCAGTACTCTCCTGTGGCCTTATTACACAGCCCTGCAGCTTCTTGACATCCTTAAGAAGAGGCTTACTACATTTAAGACATCTTTTAAACTGCAGATAGTAACTGCTGGAACAATGCCGCTTCTTTGTAAGCTACAGTTGGCTTTCTTCTTTGGGGGGAAGGAAAGACTGGAGAGTAAAGAAGCAGAGGGAAACTGGCTAAGATTTTTTTAATGCTATCTTCACTTAATGCACTGAGGGACAATCAAAAAGAAGAAAAGCAAAAGGAGGCCACAGTGAGACTCTACAGCAATTCCAGGACGTTCCATTAATAATTGTATTGCAGTTATTCGAAGGCATCTTTTCATCCTCACGAATGAAATCACAATATAGAATTTTTCTCAACTCAAAGGAAACAGCTTAGGGAGTCCCACTTCTTGATCAAAATGGAATAGTGTTTTCTCACATGGAAAAATTAAGGCTCCAATATATCATAGCTATCAAAGGGTAGGAGGCTCCTTCAGGAAACAGAGAGACTTCTGTTTCCTGAAGCAGAGAAGGTGCAGGTTTATATTGGTTTATATTAGGATGCCACCAAGAGATTAGGAAGCATCTCAGCAGCCACGCAACCTCACAGCTGAGGAAAGTGTTTCACAAATACATAAGAGGCAGTTCTAGTGACCTAACCAGTTTTGTCTTTACCACAGAATTAAGTTTCTTTTAGATTCTGCTTCTACCTGGCCTGTCCTTGTGTGTCTTGCATCTAAAAATTGGATTGGATCATGTTAATTGCATTACATTTAGTATGCAAAATTAAGCAGTTTTCATTTCTGGCCAGCTAGGTCTAGGCCATTGTTTATAGTGTATCATTTACCACAAAAGCAAGTTCACATGGTACAGGGCAGGAAGTTAAGACTTTCACTGGCTTCAAACCAACCGTGGTTGCCTATGCCTGTAATCTCATCATGTGGGAGGCTGAGGCAGGAGGATCACTGTTAGTTTGAGGCCATCTTAGGCTACCAAGTGAGTTCAAGGCCAGCTGGAACTGCATAGTGAGAGTTTGTCACAAAAATTTAGAGGGGGTGTGCTGGGAGATAGCTCAGTAGTTTAAGCACCTGCCAGGCAAGCACAAGGTCCTGAGTTCAATTCCCCATATCAAAAAAAAAAAAAAAATTTTTTAACTTTTTCAGACTCACTGACTTCACAGTGTTGTGCAAATAATCTCCAGAGCTCTTTCACCTTGTGAAAGTTAAACTCTTGCCAGTTAAAGAACTTCTTATTTTCATTTCTCCTATCCTTGACAATTCTACTATCTTATTTTCCATTTCCAAGAGTTTGACCACTACAAATTTCATCTCAGTAAAATCATACAGTATTTGTCTTGTTGTGACTGGTGTATTTCAACTAGTACAGTGTCCATAAGTTTATAGTTTCAGTCACTACAGAATGTGTCAGAACCCCTTTACGGCTAGGGAGATGGCTCAGTAGAATAAGCACTTCCCTGGCAGGTGCAAGGACCTGAGTTCTATCCCTGTTTCCACAAAAATAAAAAAAATAAAAAAATAAAAAAAACTCCTTTTCTTCTTTTTTTTTTCCTTTTCTTCTTTTTTGTGGAACTTAGAATCTCACAAATGCTAGGAAAGCATTCTAGTGCTGAGTTACATCCCTATTCTTTTTTTTCTTTTTTCATTTATGTATTTGGTACAGGGTCTCACTATGCAGCTCAGACTCCTAGTGATACTCCTGTTTTCAGCCTCCCCAGCACAGAAATTACAGGCATGCACCACCTTGCCCAAACTCCCCATTCCTTTTTTATTTTGAGCCTGAATCTTGTTAGGTTGTCCAGCTAGGCCTTCAGTTTCTCATCCTTCTGCTTCAGCCTCCCCAGTAGCTGGGCTCATAGGTATGTGTCACCACAACTGGTTAGAACTTTCTTTTTAAGGGAGAGTAATACTTCATTCACAGGCATATTGTAAATAATATTTTTATAATGGATGTACAAGTACCATTTAAAAATCTTGCTTTTCAATTGTGCTGGATATATACACAGAAGTGGGATTTGTGGGTTATATGATAATTCTATTTTTCATACCTTGAAGGCATGCCATAGTATTTTTCACAGAAGCTGTCATTTTACATTCCCACTAATAGTGTGCAAGGCTCTAATTTTCCACGTACTTTATAATATTTGTTACTTTAGATTTTGTTTGGTTGGTTGATTGACTTTTATTTTTGGTTTGGTTGGTCTGGTTTAGGGTTGGGTTGGTTCGGTTTTCACAGCAGCCATTCTCACCCCCAATGAGGTTATATCTCATTGTGAATTTAGGGAGCTGAGAAACTATTTTGTTGGTTGGTTGGTTTTGTTTTTAGAAGAAATCTCTAGTTATATAGCCCAGCTCGGCCTTGAACTCCAAATCCTCCTGTCTTGCCCTCCCAAGGGCATGAGCCACCATGCCCAGCACTCACTGTGGTTTTGATTTCCATTTCCCTATTGATTAGTGATGTTGATCTTTTTATATGATCCTTCTGCACTTGTATAACTTCTTAAAGAAATGTCAATGCAAACCCTTTGCTTATGTTGTAATAGGCTATTAGTTGTTGCTGCTGCTGCTAGTTATTATCATGTTAGTAGTTCTTTATATATTCTAACTTCTGATCAGAAATAAGATTTGCAAATATTCTCTCCCATTTCTGAGATTGCCTTTTTACTGTGCTGATAGTATCCTTAGATATATAGGATTTTTTATTGTTATGTAGTCCAATTTATCTATAATTTTGCTGTGTTTTTGGTGTCATAACAAAAAATCATTGCCAACCCTGATCTAAACTTTTCTTCTTTGTAAAAATTTTATAATTTTGGTCATATATTTAGGTATTTGATTCATTTTATTTTTTAGATTGTGTATTGGTCCAACTTCATTCTTTTGAATATGAATATCCATTTTTCCCATTACCATTTGTTAAAAAGACTACTTTTCTTCATTGAATGGTCCCATCATTCTTGCTGAAAATCATTTGACCATATATTGCAAGAATTTAGTTCTACAAATTCTATTTTATTCGACTGGTCTGTATGTGAGTGGTTTGGGTTTGTTTTGTGGGGGGGGTTTTTTTGCCAATATCTTAATGTTTTGATTACTATAACTTATTATTTTTTTAAATCAGCAAGGTGAGATCTCCAACTTTGTTCTTATCCAAATTGCCCTGGCTGTTTTCTGGATTCTAAGAGAAATAAAGTCACAAAAGAAAATCTAAATTCCTGGTTGCTTGAAAAAAATCAATAAATCTAGAAAATTCTAGGGACAAATAGCTAGAATTGTGAATAGCTGGCATGTGCTCCCTCACTTTACATAACCTGCTGGATTTCCTGAAAATCTCTTCTTTGAAATCTTGAGACTTCAAGATCCTTGGTCTAAGAAAAAAGCAGTTGAAACCAGAGGACCTATCTGGTCTAAGGGAAAGACAGGTGGATCCAGAGGCTGTGGTGGTCTAATCCAACAACCTGCTCACACAAAAAGTATGGAGTTCTGGGCAATAGTATAGATGGGAAAACATGTTTTGTTTTAGTGTTTGCGGAGGTTATGTTAGGATTCTCCAGAGACATGATAGGGAAGGAGGGAAGTCAGGAAAGGTCTATATCTGAGGGAAGGGCAATTAGACTGCATCAAAAATATGGAAAGGAAGTGGATATGTGACCACTTGATGGAAGAATATTTTAGGTCCATCATCCAAACCAAGGAAAGAAAAAGCACAAAAGCCACACAGCAGGGTTTTTAACATATTCTTTAAGGCATGATAGTTCAAGGGACCTAAAAGTCAAATGGGATTGTTATTGAAATGAAAATGGTGAAATCTGATCAAAATCTAGATAGTAAACATTTTAGAACCAACCTCTGTGTTGGTTCATTGTTCAATGAAAAATCCTTGAAGAGTCAGCTGGGGTGTTATATAATTTGATTTTCATTTTATGAAAATCACTGAGAAAACTGTGAAGAAGAATGGACTGGAGGGGAGGCCAACATCAGAAGGGCTGAAGTCAGTTAGAAGTTTACTGATGTAGTGCAAAAGATGTTGGCAACATGAACAAAGTGAGATTTGGGAGGTAGCATTTATTGGACAAGAAAAAAACAGGCAGAGCCAGATCAGGCAGAGCCAGATCAGATGCCAAATCATAAAAGTTACTTAGTAGTAACAGGACCAAAACCTTCTAAACATAAATTTAGTTGCATGCTGCATATATCCCAAAACTTCTTACTTCAAGAGCTGTGATGTTGCCCACAGGCTTCCTCTGGCTCCAAGAGCCTTCTCCAGCCTTACACAAGCTAAAAATTATGGGATTTATGCCTCCTGGAGAACAGTAAGAAAATGACATAAGGAAGTGAATGGATAAACATTTCCTCACCCCTGATGAAACAACTTTGCAGTATATACTGGACTGTTTCCCAGAAGCTCCCAAGCCAGAGTAGGCCCTAGCTGCCCAGAGAGGCCACATGCACATTAACCTACCCTGTACAGGCTTCTTTCCAGTACTTCCCTTCTGTATCCAAAAAGATGGATACTTCTGGGAATTACCTCTAACAAATTACTAATACCCAAATCCTTGTGTCAGTGTCTGCTTCTAAAGGAGCCAAATTAAGGCACTCTACCTGACTATTATCTGATATCATTTTTTCTGTTTAGATATGTTAACTCCTATTGTTTTCCAACTTTTTGATGTTGTAGCACAAAGACATAATTATAATATTTGCCAAATAAATACGCTGAGATAAGCTTGAGAGAGTTTGGGGAGGCCTACAATCAACTTAGTGAATTTTTTCATCATATTTTCTTTATAACTGTATATAGTAAGAAAGGTTTTAAAACAGCACTTGTGTAACTTGTTGGAAGACAACACTAGGCATCACAACAAATACTGTGAAATTCATATTACTTTGTTAAGTGAAATTCTGTATCATTTGTAACTTCTCTGTTTTAATACTATTTTGTACTCACTTTATAAAATTAAAAAACAACACTTGTGGAAGAGGAAATTAAAAGAATTAAGACACATCATATACATGTTCCAAATACCAACAGTGAACATAATCATGTACTACAAATATATATAGCAAAGATTAAAAAATGAAAAACAGTATTTGAGGGTTGAAGGTGTAGCTCAATGGTAAAGTACTTGCCTACCATGCACAAGGCCTAGGTTTTATCCCAGCCCTACAAAATAAATACAGCACTTAATTAATATTAACAGAAGATTTGGGGAAATAATATTGTTTTGGTCAAAGAACAAAATAAAATATTTTTAAACTTTATGAGAAAGTTGAACATTTTTCTTAGAATATAACCTTTATGTCAGGTTCTGTGATGAAATAACTATGATTTCTGATTGAGTCTTTTTAATGGTAACATTTTCGAGTTTTTGGTAGTCATACCTATAATTGCCATGCCAGTCGAAATGTTCTGTCTATAAACATGATGGTGTACACCCATAAACTATACCCTACAATTTACTTTAAAATATTCCACCTATACCTTACACTTTACTGCTTTCAACTCCTGCTTTTACAACTGGTGAACTTCTGCTTTCATAGCGTAAGTCTCTTAAGAATCTAACTTTCAAGAGTTTAGGGAACAGTCAGTGTAATCCCAAGTGCTCACATTCATACCATGATGACTCATGTTAGAACTTTTCAATTCAGCTTATTTATTTGTACAAATCACAGATATTGTGGTGATGTGCCCTGGAAAAATTTTTAAAAAACATTAGAAAGAAAGCGAGGACTACCTTCTGACTTGTTACCTCCCATTATTCTTCATTTTCAAGCCTGTATCAGTAATATTGACCTTTTTACTCTTTCCCCGCACCTAATCCATCACTCTATTGAACTCCTTGACGTTCAGGCTATTTCCTCTAGAAGGTTCTCCTTTCTTTTCTAACTCACTCTTGGCCAGGCATGGTGATGCAGCCCTGTAATCCCAGCACTCAAGAGGCTGATACAGAAGGATCACTGTG
Organism: Octodon degus; assembly: GCF_000260255.1. Classification (NCBI taxonomy): domain Eukaryota; kingdom Metazoa; phylum Chordata; class Mammalia; order Rodentia; family Octodontidae; genus Octodon; species Octodon degus. Next base: position 13,433,880 of record NW_004524621.1, on the reverse strand, counting down.
AGTTTGTGGCCAGCCTGGACTACGAAGTGAGTTCAAGTTCAGCCTAAACTGCATAGTGAGACCCTGTCTCAAAAAGATTAAAAAAAAAATCTAACTCATTCTTGGCACCTCCAATGCATTCATACTTCAGCTAGAGAAAACAGTTCTGAACACAAATCTGATCATGTCACTCCCTTGCTTAGATATTTTTATGGACTTCCACTGCACACTAAATTAAGACTACTGTAAACTCCTTGTTTAATCTTAGTGCTAAAAGAAGATCTTGGGCCAGTGAGATAGCTCAGCAGACTAAGTGCCTGCTTAGGCAAGCTCAGGGACCAGGGTTCAATCCCCAGTACCACATGCCATGCGGGTCACTAAGTCCAGGCATGGTGGCACACGCCTGTAATCCCAGTGCTGGGGAGGCTGAAAACAGGAGAATCACTATGACTCTGAGTTGTGTAGTGAGACCCTGTACCAAATACATTAAAAATAAATAAGATCTTGCCCATCTCTCTAATCCCATATTCCACGCTCTCCCTTTCTATTGACATGCCCTAACACAAGAGCTTTTTCTTTTTCATTCTGAATGATACTCCAGAATGTGTGTGTGTGTGTGTGTGTGTGTGTGTGTGTGTTTATATAACATTTTCTTTGTTTATCTGTTGATGAGCCTCTAGCCTGGTTCCATGTCTTGGCTTTTATAAATTGTGCCACAATAAACATGGATAAGCAAGTGTCTCATAGTATACTGATTATAATTCTTCAGGCATACACCAATGAGCAGTGTAGCTCAATCAAATGTTAGCTTTATTTTCAGTTTTTTGAAGAACCTCTGTTCACATTTCCATGATAGCTGTCCTAATTTACATTCCCATCAGCAGTATAGAAGAGTTCCTTCCCCCACCTCATCCTCACTAGCATTTATTGTTTTTTGTATTATAGCTATAATCTTTATTTGTACATTTGTTTGAGATAAGATCTAATAGGTAGTTCAGGCTGACCTTGAAGCAATTTCCCTGCCTCAGCCTCCCAGGTGCTGGGATTACAGGCCTATACACCATGCCCAGCTTTTAGCTATAGTCATTCTGACTGGAGTGAAATGAAATCTCATTGTAGCTTTGATTTGCACTTCCCCCAGGGGATTTCTTTCAATTTCTTGAACCCACTCAGTCAAGGTTCTTGAGTTTGAACCTAGAAAACTTTCCAGCCTACCTTAAAGATTGGTGGAGTCACCTTCTGTACCATTCCCGAACTACATTAATCCTGTACTCTCCAGCTCCTCAACCTCACAATCACAGGCAAGTTTCCAGAACAGGAGAACCTGGCATTGCCAAATTAGCTGTTCCTGCTTGTCAACTGGCAGGGACATGGCTGTAGAAGTTCACACAGATACCTGCATCCCACACTCTCAGGGTCTTGGCCCCCAGCTTAATGAAACCAAAGCACTTCTAGCTCTATGTTGTTGGCTGGGATGTTTATTAATTGACTCAACTCTGAGTACCTTTAAATGCCAAGCATTGTTCTAAGAGCTGAAACTATCTGGAGCAAAACAAAGTTCCTGCTTTCAAGTTTTACAATATGAGGGAAGAAGCAGACCATCAACAAAGAAATGTACAGGTCATGTGAGGATAAATACTTGTAGAGAGCCCATGCCGCGAATCGCGGCTTCA
>NW_004524621.1:13422304-13426608 GCF_000260255.1 Octodon degus | reverse complement strand
CTTTCCTGCTGGACGGGAGGGCGCCCGACAAATACTATAAAGAAAAAAATAATAAAGTAGGATAGAGTGGTCAGGATAGTTTGTGGATTTTGAAAGACCTGTCTGGAGCAGACCTGAAAGAGTAAGTCATGTGGATATATGAATGAAATTAGAAACTGCCAAAGAATTTTAATCATCATTTGGGATTGGTGGCACATGCCTGTAATCACAGCACTCTGGAGGCAGGAAGATCACAAGTATAAGCCCAGTTTGGGCAACGTAGTGACTTAGCAAGAGTTTATTTCAAAATTTAAAAATTGGAAAAGGGATGGAGATGCTCAATGCAAAGGGCCTGCATTCACCATCCAATACCACAAAAAATAAGTAAAAAAAAATGTTTTTAATGAAAAAGGTCTGGGAATGTAGTTTATAACAAAGGCTCTAGGTTTACTACATTTAAAAAAAGGGTTTTAATCAGCAAAGTGTTACTTTTTTTTAAAGATGGGGTCTTGCTGTATTACCCAGGCTGGCTTTGAATCCCTGGGCTGAAGAAATCATCTTCTTGTCTCAGCTTTCCAAGTAGTTGTCACAGTTTTTCTTAAAGTATCACTATATTTTATGGCAGCAGGCCCTTAAAGTGAGGGAAAGGTTTCCAACTCTGCATTTTCTTCAAACTTTGATGTCTATATCCATTCAGAAAATACTTAGAGGGGCAGGGGAGAGAGCTCAGTTGAAAAAGTACTTGCCTGGCAAGTGGAAGGTCCTGAGTTCAATCCCTGGTTCCACAAAAAAAAAAAAAAAAAGAAAGAAAGAAAGAAAGAAAGAAAGAAAGAAAATAGTTAGAATGTCTTCTCTGTTAGGCAGTAAGCTAGGTTTTAGGGATAGATCAATCAGCCAGCTAGACATAAGCTCTCCCCCACAGAGACCTTCAGTCTAGTGAAGACAGTTTAGTACACACAGCCTCTCATGGCCTCAGCTTAATTCTATGCTCCTAATCCTAATCCTTATGGCCAATCCTGCAGATATTACTCAGGTGTTCTTTCTCCTATTGTCTGTCTCATTACACTTCAGAATGGATGCCCAGTGGCATTTTTCTAAGCCTGATATGACTCCATTTGTATGTCTACACTTTTATACTGATCAACAACCTTGGAGGGCCGGCCAAATAGATCAGCAGATTAAAGCACCTGCAAGCAGGCACAGGGGCCAGGGGTTCGATCCCCGAGTCTGCCATGCCGGCCCGCCCCTGGGGCCCACTAAGATGGCAATTGAAACTGGGCATGGTGGCGCACGCCTGTAATCCCAGCTCTTAGGAGACTGTAAACAGGCGGATTACTACAAATCCAATCTAGTAGTGAGACCCTGAACACCCTTTAGATCCTTCCATAAAAAATACAAAAAACAAACAACAACCTTGGAACTCTGCTACCTTGTCATCCATTTCACTAACAAAGCTCTAGCTCTCCATGCCAAAATTAACTCAATTTCCTTAAATTTACTTTCTTAATCATACTTTCAAACAGAGTAAGACCTCTGTTTATACAGAATAGAACCACTCTAAGTTATGTGGCTTTTAACAAAAAAAGTTATGTGGCTTGTAACAAAAAACTTTACCCCTTTCCAAAGGGCTTCTATGGAGAAGAGACTATCCTTGCTTCCCATCCATGTGACTTCCTCCTGGGTAGTTTTTTTCTTGAAGTACTAGGGATCAAACCCAGGGCTTCAGACATGCTAGAGAAGCACTCTACAACTGAGTTAAATCCCCAGCCTCTTCCTGTATATTTTAGAAATAGGGGATTTATATGTGATAGGGGAGGAAAAAAAAAAAAAAATATATATATATATATATATATATATAATTTTTTAAAAAATGTTTACTTAGGGATTAGGGAGATAGCTCAGTAGAATAAGCACTTGCCTGGCAAGTGCAAGGGCCTGAGTTCAATCCCCGGTTCTGCAAAAAAAAAAAAAAAAATGTTTATTTAGCCTTACTCTCTGTGGCAGTCTATCACTTTAGAAGACCATTGATTCTTACCTTCTTAAATTCCCACCCTGAGTAGTCCCCTTGATACTGGACTTGGCCAAGTATCAAGAATAAGTGGCCATATAAGAAGCCCAAGTTAGCCATATGAAGAAGAACCAGGACCTGCTGAGCTCCCAGCCAATAACCAGCATACAAGTAATCTAGCTTGGAAGGGGATCCTGTAGCCTCAGTGAGCCAGTCTGGCAGTTGCCAACAGAATAGAGATGCCCTGCTAAGCTAAGTCCTGCACAAATTGTAGAATTTTGAGCCAATAAACATTGCTATTTTATGTCACCAATTTTGGAAGTAGTGTTTTAAACAATATTAGATAATCAAAATAATTCTCTTTATTTTAAAAAATTATACTGTTCCTATGGTGTGCTGTAATTTTTAAGGCTAAAATATCGATATCAGAGTCAAGGCTCAATTTCCCTAACAGAACTCCCATATATACTTGTCCTCCTACTCATCTATAAGGGAAAGGACTATGTCATAGGAAATATTGTTTCACCGCTGCAGAAAAGACCCTCGAACCTAATAGGTACTCAATATTTTGATAAATCAATATTTTGGATGGAACTCAGTAGCAGAGCACATGCACACACAAGATTCTGGTTTCAATCCATAACTTCAAATAAAAAAGTAAATGAATAAATATTATGAGGTACAATTGAAATAGATGGTCCATGTGTGAATGTTTAAAATTTGTTACGGGAAAAGGCACATTGTCATTAATCCCCTTAAGATGCTGCCACACACACACTTCAAACACACTTATGCCATCATTCATGTGATTTTTGAAGCAGCTCTGGAAGTCCTCTTTCATGAATGTGTTTTCAAAGTAAGATATACAATAAAGTGAAGGCAGATGCTAAATGATATTGAATGGGAAGACAGGCTTATAAAAAGCATTGTGGTATACTGTCATCCACCTTAGTCACTAAATCTAGTGCTGTGCAACTTCTGGCTCTTAAGGTTATGGAGGCAGCCACTGTAACACAAACAAAGTCAAAAATGATTCAGAAAGTGGTAAGAATGATGGGATAAGTGTTCTTGAAGTAAGGAGGAGGGTTTTGAGAGGAATTGATGGCAATGGGTTTTTGCTACAACAAATTTTTCAACATTTACCATATTTTTCATCACACCTCATATACTGATTTCCTAGACAAATTATTTCCTATTTGAGTATGATAGCAATTCTTATGATCATCATGATTATTACTAAGTACTTCTATAATGCTTACTACATGTAGTCTTCTAAGCACTTTATACCTACAGTCATGTGTTATTCAACAATGTGGTCTGCTCTGAGAAATATATCACTATGTGATTTTTTTCATTGTATAAAGATCATAGAATATACTTAAATTATGATGGCTGTCTTACTAGGCAATATAATCTCTTTTTTTCAGGCGCTAGGGATCAAAGCCAGGGCCTGAAAAGCATATATTCCACCACTAAGCTATATCTCCAGTGCCTAAAATCCATATTCTTTTTCCTAATTTTTATTTTTATTTTTATTAGTATGGTTGTGTTATGATTTGTGTCCAGTTGTCCCCCCAAAGCCTCATGCAGTCATTAGGTGGACTTATAGAGTTTGTGATTAATTCATGATCCATTGGGATTATGGGTGTGTGTGCTACACCCAGCCTGGGGTGGATAGCCTGAATGCAACACAAGGCAGACAGACTTGCTGTCTTGCCACTGTTGCTGCTACTCCTCCATTTGCTGTCTTGCTCTTTGCCACCACCATGAAAAGTTGCTTTCTGCCTTATGCCACTCTGCATTGGAGCCAGCTGAGTATGTACTGAAACCTCTACTGATCGTGAGCTAAACAAACTTTCCCTTCTTTCATTTTGGGTGTCAGGTATTTGTCACAGCAACTACAGAAGAGTAACTGAGACAGATTGCAATACATAAAAATTAATTTCATCATGGTACCATACATAATACATCATAATTTTCCTTCCTCTTCTCTCCCCAGAATCCATATTTTTTTAAATGTATTTATTTGGTACAGGGTCTCAGTAGCAAGGACTCATAGTGATCCTCCTGTCTCAGCCTCCCCAGCACTGGGATTACAAGCATGCACCACCATGCCCAGTTCCCATGGCCAGCACACTGCAAGGCTGACACAGCATGTGGTACCAGGGATTGGGTCCTCGTGCTTGCCAGGCAGGTGCTTAGACTGTCAAACTATCTTCCCAGTCCCCAGAATCCATAATTTTAATCACTACTCTGGCTATCCCCATTTCTTGTCCTAAGTCTGGTAGAGCCCTTGCTGCTGAAGCAAAAGAGAAAC
>NW_004524621.1:13412211-13422204 GCF_000260255.1 Octodon degus | reverse complement strand
AGACAGAGACACAGAAACAGAGACACAGAGAGAGACAGAGACAGAGAGAGAATGAATCATGAAGAAAAAGTTACATAGACATACAGATCACCTTTATCCCTTCAACACAATGAGGGTGTGATTGTCTCTAAGAAGGTAGAAAGTTACACATAGGGACCAAACTCCTAATCCATAATGCCTTTATGAAGCCAGTAACAATAAGCTGGGAGTCAGGAGTAAGATAGGAACAACCACACAGCAAAAAAGACTCTTACTCCATGCTCCAGCCCTTGGCCTCAGAGCTGCCTGACTCTGGCAACCAAAATGATTGAAATGCCACCCATGGGCTCAGGCCAGCTGCAATTTCACAACATGATTATAAAAAGTCCTGAGTCTACCTTCTAGCTTAATGTTGAGAACTTTTCGATGCCAGCCCTGATCAGCCTAGTCTTCCCTTACCTGACATCACCATTGTCTTGCTCAGTGTACTCTGTAAGAGAAGTAAGGCAAGAAACAGGTGGAATGCAGTTGGCATTTTTGATCTCTAGTTTTCAAGGCTGATTATTTTCTAACTAGGTTTTATTTTCAGGTAAATAGAGAAGTTGTGATGGTCATTTCTACATACATTTTTGCTTTCTCTCAGACTATTTTGTCTCTGCAAAAAAATGGGTTTAATGTCTTCATTCTCCACACTTTCAATTTATAGCATTTTGGAGAATGTGGCAATTTGGTTTTGACTTTTGTATTCTTCAAGCGGCTATGAACCCTGCTAGAAGAAGGTATTTTCAGGTGTTTATAACACTTTTTTTGTTTCATTTTGTTTTTTTGGTGGAACTGGGGATAGGCCCTCGCACTTGCCAGGGAAGCACTTATTACACTGAGCCATCTCCCCGGCCCTATAACACTTTTAATGTTCATAATATAGCATACACATTTCCATAAAGGCAGTGATAAGAGGTGCATCCACAAGGTAATAGGGAATATGACAGGGCTTATAAATTAGTCAAAATCATTCAGACCTTGTTTTGGGGGTCATTGTTTGAGTTTTTCATTTTGTTCTTTTTTTACACTAAAGATATTATAGAGTGTCTCCACAATACATCAATCTTCCAACAAAATTTAAGTTGTTGCCAAATCTATAAAGATACTAATAAAAAGTTTGCAGAGTAGATCTCAGGGTTATATCATGGGTTTATGAAATGCCAGACAAACTATTCATAACAAACTGATGCTATTCCCACAAGTTCCCTTCCATTAACTTTTTCTGACAAAAAGATTATGGGGCAAAAAAAGATTATGGTAGTATAGCTGCTTTTCAATAAACATAATTGTAATTTTTAAAAAGATTATATAAAGACAATAAAACAAAAAAGTAAAAGAGATTATGAGGGAAAACAATGCATATCTGCATCAGAATTAGGTACAGAGTAAAAATCCAGATGGGATATAATATGTAAGCTAGAAAATGTTTATTTCATTTTTTAAAATGTATTTAGCACAAAGTCTACAGGGTCTCAGTACACAGATCAGACTTGTAGTGATCCTTCCTGTTTTTCAGCCTCCCAAGTGCTGGAATTACAGATGCATGCCACCATACCCAGTCTCAGTCACCATCGCAGTGTGCCCCAGGGGGCGGGGCAGGCACAGCATGCTGGGGATCAAACCCCCGGCCCCTGCATCTGCCTAAGCAGGTGCTTTAATCTGCTGAGCTACCTATCTGGCCATCCCTAGAAGATGTTTAATAGCTAAGGGAGATAAAGAATTATCCAGAAGTTATATATACACGAAGTGCTATCAACTGAATTATTCAAATAACTGATGCCAAATTACAAGTATAAATTATTGAGATCATAAATAAGACTTGGAAGGGCTATTAAAAGTCATTTTGTTCAGTCTAAAACCTGTGCAGCAATATTCCTCCTTTATTGTGCATTCTGTCTCTCAGGTACATTCCCAGCCTTTCAGCCTCCTTTAATTATGTAATTGTCTATCTATGAACAGGGTGAGAAGAATAGCTGCTAACACACTAAAGTGTGCTGAACTATTAAATAATCTCTAAACATACTCAATTTAAGCTGACATTCTTGGGAAAGAGTAAGTGAGTTTGTTTGTTGGTTGGTTGTTTGGTTGGTTGGTTGGTTTTGAAACAGGGTCTCCCTATGTAATTCAGTCTGAACTTGAACTCAGACTGTAGCCCAGGCTGACCTCTAATTCATGTTAACACTCCTGCCTCAAACTCCCAAGTGCTGGGGTTACAGGCATGCACCATCAGGCTTGCAAAAGAGTTTTAGCAATGGAAAAATTTATATCAACAAACTGTATATGAATGACCTCAAGAAGGAGGCCAGAATCTCATACATAATGCATTCCATAATTTATAAAAACACAGAAAGATTAATATAGTTACTGTACTCTTAAATAGTATGAAAAATTAAAACCATCTTTGTCAGGGTTAGGGGGAGGCTAGGTATGGTGCTGCACACCTGTACTCGCAGCTACTGAAAAGGCTGAGAAAGATTAATCTTGAGTGTAGGATTTTAGCCTGGAAATATAGTGAAACTTTCTTGATTAATGAATTTTTTAAAGCAAACCTAATGCACCCAGTATGGACCTGTGACCTCTTTCAGCTATCTATTAAGTCTGGAGCCTTAAAAAAAATAGTATTCCTCTTTTGCATTGTGGAAAATTGGGCACTTTTAATGTAAATCCCTTCGTGTGTGTGTGTGTGTGTGTGTTTGGTGCTGAGCACTGAACCCAGGGCTTTGGGCATGCTAGACACATTCTCTACCATGGAGCTATAAGCTCACGCCTATCTTCAACCTTTCACCATTTCACCTCTTTTTTTTTTTAACAATTACAAGAAAAAAGCCCTTAGAGTAAGGGAGGAACTTAGTGGTAGATGGCCTGCCAAGTTGTTACATCTCATATTGCAGTGCTTCTCCAACGTCTTATGTGCTCATAGATGGGGAGTTTCAAAGGTAGCTGAATTAGGGTGCAATCCTGGCAATAAGGGGGTAGAGGAGAGAAGGCCCACCCTAGAAGTGTATCTCAGTTACTTTTTACTTGCTACTGGGACAAAATACCAACACCCAAAATGAATAAAGCCAAGGTTTAGTTAGCTCACAGTTTGCGGAGTTTTCAGTCTATATTCTATATTCAGCTGGCTCCCAGGCAAAGTGGCACACAGCAGAGGACAGCAGTTCATGGCAGCAGAAAACAGACAAGAGCAAAGGGAAAGGCAACAGCTTCAGCTTTTAGCCAGCCTCTCTCCCCTCTTTATATTATAAACAAGCTACCCTGGGACTGGGGGTGTAGAACTCACACAACCTCCATGCCCTCCTCTTGCACAGAATGAGGATGTTTACAAAGTAAGAATCCTGGCTCCCAGCTGAGTCACTTACACTTGTAAATTTCTCAAGTTGACACAATGTATCAACCAATACAATCCACCCCTTGTTAACTTGGCATCCAGACATTTTCTTAAACCATTTTCCAGGTACACAGTTATGCTTATTAACATTTTAAAACTCGAACATTGTATTACATTAGGACCAAAACATTTTGCCCCTGGGAACCACCCCCCAAAGACTCTTGCACATCCCTAATGCAAAAGGCATTTTAGTCCATCTCTAAGAATTGCCAATGTTGGTTTCAGCACTGCTGAAAACTCCAAGTCCCAAGTCTCTTTCAAGATCTAAGGCAAACTCTTAGAGTGAGACCCTGTATAAATGAAAAGTTAAACACTTCCAACATTGAATGGCACAAGAAAAACATCACCATTCCAAAAGGTACAAGCATCAGGTTACAAAGCATTGGGACCAAAGCAAGTCCAAAATCCAGATGGGCAAACATTAAGTCCTATACTTCCATGTGGAACATCTGAAGCAATCTATAATGAGTTGTGAACTCCAAAAGTCTTACATGGTTTCACCCTCTACTACACTTCCATTGGTAGCTCCCACAGCTTTTCTCTGGGGCTGGCTTTGCTCCCTCCTTACAGCTTTTCTCAGACAATCTATGTTCTTGGCTTTTCCAAACTTCTGAGGTTTCCAATGAATAGGCTTCTCACTCAAAACTTTACACATTGCCCTCTCAGGCGCACGTTGCCTGCCCTCCTGGGCCTTCTGAAATCTAGGTGGAGGCCTTCTTATCCTCAGAACTCCTGCATTCTGAATGCCCCTAAAACCAATGTCACATGGGTGATGCCAAGTTCTGCTGCCAGCTGGAGCAGTAGCCAGGCTTTCTTCTCTCTTGGCTGTAGGGTCAAGTGCCTGGATTGCTCAGCACTCTGACCCTGATTCCGAGGAACAAGTTCTCTATGCTGGTGTCATTTTGGAACCTGGTATGGCAGCTGCCTCCATTCTAGAACATGGGCTCTGCAGCTTTCTCTTCAAAGCAAAATCCCTCACCCTTGCAATTCTGAGGCTGCAAAGGGTGAGAACCTGCCACCTCCTGTGATGGATGGCACCACCCAAAAGGCTGGTAGCCTGGACAGGATAAAAGGGAGAGGCAGCCTCCCTGCTGCTGCTGGTCTGCTGCTGCTGCTACTTGCTCTGCAACACACCCTTGTCATGCTGCCCTGCACTAGAACCAACCATAAATTGGAACTTCTACAAGATGCAAACTGAAATAAAGCCTCCTTTAACTTTGGATGCTGGACATTTTGTCTCAGAAACAAGAAAGTAACCAAGACACTAACACACTTGAGACCTTGGGTTGATCCATAGCATTAACGAAACAACAACAACAAAAAGCCTCTCAGAAGTTGTATCACTCCCTGAAATCTCTAAGAACTTTCAGAATGAAATCTGAACGTTTTAACATATTGTCTCAGCCCTTATAACAGTTCCTACCCTGCCTTCTACTATCTCTACCTCTGTGAAAACCTGTGATTTAGCTATATGGTCACTGAAAATTATAAAACACTCCACTAAAATATAGCTTTTATTTGACCAAAGTCTTTATATTACAAAAAATACAAATTTTTAAAAGGAAAGCTAATCATACATTAAAGGAAATAATTGGAAGGGAGATAGCTCAGTTGAACAAGTGCTTGCCTGGCAAGCGCAAGGTCCTGAGTTTAATTGTAATATGTGATAAAATAACATGCACTACCCCTAACATAAAAGTGTTATTATATATCATTAAAACTATGGTTATACCAAAAGAAGGTCAAATGATGTTAGTGGACAGTAGACATAAGAGTCAGTAAATATTTAAAGGACAGTTAACATCACTACTAAAAAAACTCAAATTAAAACAACAAGATATGTTGGGGGTGTAGGTTTGGAACGGGAATCAAACTTAGGACTTTGTGCTTGCCAGGCAGGATATGCCACTGAGCTATATCCCTAGTGCAAGATACATTTTTTTTAAAATCTCTAAGATTGGCAAAGATTAATGAGGGAAAACAGCCTAGGAAAAAAATCACCCATATTCACAAGTCCTATTCACACCTCTGGAAGATGCAAAACCAACATATAAGATTATTACAGTATTATATCTGTGTTCAGATTGGCCCAGAAATTTCAATTCTAAGAGTCCATCCTGCAGAAATACTCAAGGACATACTCAAAACGCTGAGCATTTGTATCCTGCACTATTCAGAAAATGTGTGAAACTGTTGAAATATCCATCAATAGGAAAATGGTCATACCATATACAACGAAGTCTTCAGAAATAACAAGCTAAATTCATTAATCCTGGCATAGTAAGAAAACAGGTAAAAAAGGCAAGTTGTAGATGTGTAATATGATCCCACTTCAACCCACAAAGAAAACATAATTGTTAATATTTTTGTATTTTATGTAAATAAGAATGTTTCTTAAAAGGGTTAATTTCTAGTGGGTGTTGTGGCACCCACTTGTAATCCCAGAATTTGGCACAATGAGGTAGAAGGATCACAAGTTGATGCCACTCTGGGCAACTTAGCAAGGAACTATCCCAAAATAAAAAAATTTTAAAAGTACTGAATGTTATGTACACATACCAACGAATGTGATCATTATGCACAGAAAACATAGAGAAAGGAAGGAAGAAAAGAAAAAGAAAGAAAGAATGAATGAACAAACGAACAGACTAAGGATATAATTCAGTGTGAAGCCCCTTGGTTCAATCCCAGTACTGTACTGCCCCAGAAAAAATCTATGACTCAAAAGAGAATACCCATCAGGACATATTTCTAGCATCATTTAAATAGGTTCTTATGAATAAAAAAAGGTGATGATGTCTTGTCTTGGTTCCTCATCACCAAAATGATTTATAAAGCTTTCCATCCATATTCCATTGGGAGTATGCTGTTCTGTTGTTGTTTTTGTTTTTGTTTTCTTTCTCTCCTGTCTTTTTTAACAGTTTCCCAAAGTTTGCATTATTTTCCCTTGTCTTCTAATCTCTTCCTCTTCTACTTTTCTATTTTTTCCCAATCCCAGGGCTCAACGGACTAAGCATCTGCTTTGGCAAGCACAGGGACCAAGGTTTGATGCCCTGTCTCACATGCCATGCTGGCCTCACCCCCAGGGCACACTGAGCCTGCCACCAAGTCTGAACGTAACGGTGTATGCCTGTGATCCCAGCACTGAGGAGGCTGAAAACAGGAGGATCACTATGAGTCCGAGCTGTATAGTGAGACACTGTACCAAAGGGAAAATTTTAAAAAACAAAAACAAAAAAGAACTAAACCAATCCCATTTAAATTTTCTGTCCTGAGGGTAAAGTTGCCACACTGAGGGCACACTGACTGTGTACAACTTTCTAGTTTGTTTTAGATTTTGTTATATAACCACAAATATAGGTCATAGAGGAAAAGGTCAAAAATCAATAGTTACCAAAGTTTGACATTTCCTAGGGTGTGTTTGATGCTATTGTTATTGCTGATTATACTACTTCAGCCAAAGTAACACAGTTGTTCTAATCAGTTGTTCTGTCTGATACGCCATGATTGAGATTGCCTAGGTGTCACAAACAATACTTTAGGCCAGTGTCAAATAACGAGGGGCTAGGATAAGTAGTAAATTATCATCCCCAATAAATAAAAATATAGGATCTTCCAACAAGCTCAAAACTCAAAGCCAACTACACCTGAAAGACATCTCTGAGAAGTAGTCAAATACTAATGATTATAAATACTAGCAATAAGCTACCTGTCACAAGCAATTTACAAGCATCACTCTAAGAATTAAACTGAAAAAAGCAAAGAAAATGAGAAGATACTTAAGATGTAACCACAGACTTCCAGCTCATTAAAGGCAAGCCTAATGGGCAATGAGGTGGGACACTCTAAAAGCCACCCACCTGGTCTCTCTGAAATGGTAACAGCAGAAGTAAAAAAAGCAAATGAATGAGGCTATAGAAAAAAATCATATCAGAAATAATCTCTTAGTAACTACAGAGATGGTACCCATAATGAAAGACATGCTTAGTGATTTTAGGGCACATACAATTTTTTTTTTAAAGTAGAGGAGCTTAGGAAAATTATGGAAACCATGAACACCCAACATAGAAAAGAAATGGAATCTATGAAACAGATTCAAACAGTTATTAAGGAGGTTTTTTTTTTAATTCCACTGAAAGTACACATAGCAGGATGAGCCAATTTAAGGACAAAATTTCAGATATAGAATACAGGATTATAGTCAGCAGTCACAGAAAGAAAGATTTCTTTAAAATAGCAAGGAGCCATGAAAAATCAATCTAACAGCTGTAAGATGATACAAAGAAAAATAACATAAGATTAATCAGTCAATGAAAAAACAGAAAGTAGTGCAAATGGCGTTTTTAAAAAACTTGTTCACAGGGCCAGCCAAATAGCTCAGCGGATTAAAGTGCCTGCAAAAAGGCGCAGTGGCCGGGGGTTTGATACCTGGGCCTGCCATGGAGGCCCCACCCTCAGGGCACACTGAGACTGCTATTGAGACTGGGCGTGGTGACACATGCCTGTGATCCCAGCTCTTGGGAGGCTGTAAATAGGCAGATCACTACAAGTCTAATTTGGTAGTGAGACCCTGAACACCCTGTAGACACTTCCCTAAAATACAAAACAAAAAACCTCTTCACAGAAGTTATAGCAGAAAGTTCCCCAAGCAGCGAAAAACAATTTGACATAGTTAATTGAGGTATATAGAACTCCAATTACCTATGATCAAAAAAAATCTACATCAAGGCATATAAAAATCAAGATTTCAGAAATTCAACACAAGAACAGAATATTAAAAACTGTTAGAGAAAAGAAACAAATCACCTATAAAGGAAAGCCCATCAGAATCACAGCTAAGGAGCAGGGGAGATGGCTCATTGAAATAAGCACTTCCCTGGCAAGCGCAAGGGCCTAAGTTCAATCCCCAGTTCTGCCCCCAAAAAATAAATAAATAAATAAAATAAGAATCACAGCTGAGTTTCCAACACAAACCCTCAAGTAAAGGAAAGTCTGGAATGAAGTATTTCAAGTCCTAAAAGAAAACACCCTCCAACTCAGATTGATATACTTTGCAAAATTATCTTTTAGAACTGATGGAGAAATATGTTACTTCCATGCAAAGAACATTTGAAGAAATTTGTCACCACCAAAATATTCTGAAGAATATTTTAGAAAAGAGATAAAGAATATTACAATGCCAAGAACATCAGTAAAAATAATCCACTAGGGAAGGAAGGTAATTAAACAGAAAGGAAAGAGGGAACTAACAACAGGAGAGTAATATGACAAGAACAGGCCAGTACAGATCAGTTATAACCATTAATGTAAATGGTCACAACACACAAGTAAAAAAAAAAAAAACCAGACTGGCACAATGGATCAAGAAATAAGACCCAACAATATTCTGCATAAAAGCAACATATTTAACTCAAAAAGAAATTCATAAACTGAAAGTCAAAGGCTGGAAAACAATATTTCATGCAACAGGAACCCAGAAAAAAATGGGGATAGCTAGTCTAATTTTAGAGAGAATGAACTTCAAGCCAAAACTAATCAAGAGTGACAAAGAATGCATGCCACACCAGGCATGCCCCTGGGCATGCTGAGCCAGCCACAGAGACCTGGTGTTGTAATGCATACCTGTAATCCCAGTGCTGGGGAGGCTGAAAACAGCAGGATCACTATGAGTCCAAGCTGTGTAGTGAGATCCTGTACCAAATACATAAATAAAAATAAAAGAATGACAAAGAAACTCATTACATATTTGTTAAGGTAAAACTCCAAGAGGCGGAGATAACAATCATAAATATTTATGTGCCAAATATCAATATACACAATTACATAAAATATTAATGGACATAAAAAATCAAATAAGCACTAATACAATTGTAATGAGGGACCTCAATGACCTATTTACAAACAAAACAACCAGCAAAATAACAACAAAGAATTATCAGAACTAAACCAAATTTTTGAACTAATGGACTTAGCAAATGTCTAGTGATCCACCCTACATCAAAATACACATTCTTCTCAGCTGCACATGAGACATTCTCCAAAATATACCACATACTAGCTCATAGAACATGCTTAAATAAATGCAATGGAATTGAACTTATCTCATAAATATTATCTACAGTCCAATGCAATCGGGAAAACAAGGCAAAAGAAATCACAAAACATCATAAACACACATAAATTAATACCATCCTCCTGAACAACAATGGGTCACAGATGAAATTAAAGAAGACATTAATTCAATTAAGAAATTGTTACAACTAAGTGACAATTCCAGTACAATATACTGGAATTTCTGGGACATATGAGGGAAATTTATAGAGATGAATCCTTATATCAGAAAAACAGAGCAAGTTCAGGTAAACAACTTAGAGCCCGTCAGATAGTTCAGCGGACTATAGCACCTGCTTAGGCAGAGCACAGTGGCTGGGGTTCAATCCCCAGCGTGCCGTGCTGGCCCTGCTTTCAGGGTGCACTGAGCTGGCGATTCAGACTGGGCCTGGTGACACGCACCTATAATCCCAGTGCTTGGGAGGCTGAAAACAGGTGAATCACTATGAGTCTGATCTACATAGTGAGACCCT
>NW_004524621.1:13409624-13411456 GCF_000260255.1 Octodon degus | reverse complement strand
ATTTTTAAAATATGTAAAAACCTACCAAGAAAAGCCCAGGATGAAGGAATGTTCACTATATGAAAATCAATAAATGTAATACACCATATTAACAGAGCCATGGGCAAAAATCACATGATCATCTCAATAGTTGCAGAAAAAGCTTTTGATAAAGCCCAGCACCCATCCATAATAAAATTCCTACAGAAAATTGGAATAGATGGTCTTTACCTCAATTAGATAAAAGCCATGTATGACAAACCAACAGCTAACAATGTGATAAATGGACAAAAACCAAAAGTTTTCACTCCAAAATCAGGAACAAGACAAGGATGTACGCTATCATCACTCTCATTCAATAAAATTTTGGAAACATTAACCAGAGCAGTTTGACAAGACATAGAAAGAAAAGGAATAAGGATAGGAAATAAAGAAGCTAAATTATCATTATTTGCAGATGACATGATGCTCTACCCAGAAGATCCCCAAAATTCCACCAAAAGACTCCTTAATTTAATAAGCAAATTCAGTAGTATAGCTGGATACAAAGTCAATACTCAAAAATCAAAAGCATCTTTGTAAACAAATAACCAACTCACCAAGAGAGAAAAGAACTTTTCATAATAGCACCACCAAAAAATAAAATTCCTAAAAACCTCAATCTAACCAAGGAAGTAAAAGATCTTTCATTGATGACTAAATACTTTGCAAAATGAGAATGGAAAGGTATCCTTTCTTCTTGTGTAGGAAGAACCAAACTAGTGAAAATGGCCATACTTCCAAAGTTATTATACATAGTTAATGCAATTTCAATCAAAATAGCAATAACATATCTCACAGAATGAGAGAAATATTCCTTTGAATGTTTCTCTTTGAAAGATTGAGAGAATGAGAGATAATATTCCCAAAATTCATTTGGAATCAGAAGAGACCTAGAATAGCATAAGCTATGCTGGACACCAAAGGCAAGGCAGGGGACATTACAATCCCTGACTTGAAACTATATTATAAAGCTACTGTGATAAAAACATCATGTGACTGGGGAATAAAAACAGATTCTAGGAATATGAAACAGATTAGAAAATCTAGAAACAACTCTAAATATACTCAGTCACCTTATCTTTGACAAAGGTGCCAAACACAGTCACTGGAAGAAAGCTTCTTTAATAAATTATGCTGAAAAAACTGGATTTTCACACTTTGAAGATTAAATCTAGACCCATATCTTTCACCATGCAATAAACTAAAGTCAAATTGGACAAAAGATCTAAATATTAAAATAGAAACACCCAATTTGCTGGAAGATAGAACTCTTTTTAAAATTTTAATCTTTTATTTATTTAGTTGGCAGAGCATGCTATCCTGTGGATCAAACCCAGGCCCTTACACTTGCTAGGCAGGTGCATAGAGCACTGAGCTATCTCCCTAACCCTGGAAGACAGAATTCTTGAATATATTGGTATAGACAAAGACTTCATGAACAAAACTCCAATCACATAGGAAATATCACAAAGAATCAACAACTGGGATCTCATTGAAAAGCTTTTGTACAGCAAAAGAAATAACAGAGTGAAAAGACAACCCACAGCTGTGTAAAAAAAAAAAAAATTGCCAACTGTTCCTCAAAGGACTAATATCTCAATTATATAAAAAAAACTCATACAAACCTCCTCCCCAGAGAATAAGAAGTATACAATAGTAGTCTTTCAGTTATTCTTTTGTGTTCTGCACCAGAATATTTTCATCAGCACACCCTACAAATGGACTTCTGTTCCACTTGATGAGTCATGATTCCACCTGAGTCTACAGGGTGGATTTCAAAGAAATAGCTGTAGCTCAGTTCCACAAGTGAC
>NW_004524621.1:13405449-13408713 GCF_000260255.1 Octodon degus | reverse complement strand
TTGGTTTCATAGTGATCCTCCTGTTTTTAGCCTTCACAGCACTGGGATTGCAGGCATGTGTTACCATGCCAGGTCTCTGTGGCCAGCTCAGCATGCCAGGGGTTGGGGTTGGCACAGCATGTGGAGCATGGCATGGTGGCACACAACTGTAATCCCAGTACTAGGGAAGCTGAGAAAGGAGGACAACTAGAGTCCAAACTGTGTAGCAAAATCCTGTATCAAAAATAAAAAACAAACTGTAAAGACCAAAATGTATAATAGATATTGTTAAGTTGAAAGCAAATGTTCAAATGAGAAGGGAAACGAAGGAGGGAGTGAGGGGGAAAGGAAGGAAGGGAAAAGAAAAAAGGGGAAACAAAGCTTTTGTAAATCAGGCAGAGAAGAGGAGTTGAAGGGAGAGAAGGTGAATGGGAAAAGAAGAAGCAAGATACAACATGTACAGGTACAAATTCTCTATGATGAATATTATCATTATGTATACTCAAAATGTACCAATAAAAAAGAAGAAAATTCAACAGCTACAAAATGATATACTGTGAAATGTCTCCTTCTCAACCACCTCTACCCAGAACCTTAATGTCTCTATAGAACTAAGGCTATTTCCTTCAAAAATATTCTACGCACATACAGCACATGCAATAAGTACATTATCTTTTCCTTAAAAAAAAAAAAAGCTTTTATAAAAAGCCAGGCATAACCTCTGCACTCAGAAGGCTGAGGCAGAAAGATCTGGAACATCTCTGTGAGTTCAAGACTAGACTGGGCTGGATAGCAAGACTGCCTCAAAAAGTAAAACAAAACAAAGAAAAAAATACAACCTATTTGCTGCACCTGCCCACCCCCAGGTGTACCCCAGGCACACACTGAGATGGCCACAGAGACCAGGGGTGATGTCCCACACCTGTAATCCCAGCACTGGAGAGGCTGAAAACTGAAGGATCACTATGAGTATGAGTTGTATAGTGAGACCCTGTACCAAATACAAAAAAAAAAAAAAAAAAACAACTATTATAACCTCCCTTTTTTGAGGAATTAAGATCATGTAAAACACAAGATTGTGAATTTTACAAGTTTTTCCAAAATTTCACATTGGCAGTTCTAAAGGGTAATTTCAAGCTTGTACCACACATCTTTCTCAGTTGTGGGACGTTAATTTCCATTCCTGAGCCAGAAAAAATTGCTAAACATGACAACTGAGAAATAAGAGACTGGGCATGGTGGCATATGCCTGTAATCTCAGCACTCTGAGAGGCAGGAGAATCTCAAATTCAAGTGTAGGCAACTTATGACCTCTCAAAAATATAAAGGGCTGGGATGTGGCTCAGTATGAAAGGCCCTGGGTTCAATCCCCAAATCGTACACTGTACAAAAACACACATGTACACATGTGCGCACACAAACAGGACATGGGCAACTCAAAAACTCCTGGGTAAAATTATGCATCTGCCTAATCAGTGTAAAAATGACAGGTGTACAGTTCACATCATGACAAGGGTAGGAACTTGAGGACTACAATTCCATGAACCATGTGATTGTTCTGTATTAATTGTTCATGCTATCAACATTTGCTGGTTTCTCTGCTTGGACTACTCATCAGGATGGTGCAAGGTTCTTCTAGTCAGTACCCAACATTTTTCCTCTGTTAGCACTTATCACACTACCTGTTCTTTTGTTTCTGATTCCTTCGCTATGGTCTAAACTCCTTGACAGCAAGGTCCACAACTCAACAGGATTTCTATATTAGTTAGGCTGGCAGTATTAGAGTTTAAATATTAGTTTAAAGAAAAAATCTCTGTATCATTGATATTTGGGAAATTAACATTTAAGATTGGAAAACTTAGTTGTCAGCTAAAAAACATCAGTGGAAAAAGGTAACAGTTTGTAAAATGAGATAGCACTATGACTGGCACGCATGCTTCAAATTAATAAAACAGGTAAGACTGAGGGGGGTACAGGGATGCTTCCAGGGCAAAGTTCCAAATCCTTAGCTTAGCAGATTATATCGTGAGGTGAAGACGTTCCCCAGCTAGCTTTGAAGCCTCACCTCTAGCTATTCCAGTTCTTTTAGCTGTGACTACATCCAATTGTAATTTCCTGAAAACATCCTCACGTCCCAGTCTCTCCCTGTGGTTTACCCATTTCTGGGATGCTCTTTTTCCATCTTCAAAACAGCTCAACTGCCACTTTCACAGGCGAGCATCTCCTGATCACCAGATGGACACGGGACCCTCCACTGTCCGGAGTTGTTTTGTTAGCTAGTGGGGCTCCTCACTAGTCTAGGTGAACTGAACTAGATTTTTTCAACATTTTCTCTCACTTCTTTCGTGGATACTGAGAATGTTTGTTATATTCCTGAAAAAGGAAGACAGGCACCATTTCTCACTATGTGACGGTCCTACCATTTGGAATCCACACTCACACTCGTTTTGCAGACTGTTGATCCAGGTTTACTGACTTCAAAGTGTAGTCAAATAGTTAAAACAATTCGTTAGCTTCTCCTGCTGCTTCTTGGTAGGCAAGGGAGTCGGAAACCTGACCAGATTAGCCCTTGGCCTGCAATTTGCACCGAGAAATTCCAAATTTCTGGATTTAGTTTGGGTTCCCAGGTTCCGCTCTCAACACAGAGCAGCCAGCAAGGACCAAGCCAGGTAACCTGTGCATTGGACCTGGACTTGGCCAAAGAGCTCTCCACAACTTCACAATCTGGTAAACTCCCCTTCGGACAGCGCGTTACAAAGTGAGCTACAGGGCCGTGAACTCGTTGGCGGGGTGGGCCCAACTTGCTCAGCAGATTCCCTGAACCTCAGGGCTCTGAACTAACGCCCTGAACAGGGCAAACATGACGCCGCGGCGGGGTACTGGATTTTGTTCCGAGCTTCCTTTATACACAGCTCTCTGGTTTGGAAAGCCTGAGTCTCTCAATCGCTAGGACTACTCCAGTCCAACACTTCAGCACCCAGGGTCGCCAGCCCAGGGAAAGTTTCCAGAAGGTTCCACTGCCTCCGGGAAGCCAGATTAGGCCCACCTCCACCAAGCCCCAGGGCATAGCCCCGCCCCATCCCGGCGCCCCCGCGCCGTTGCCCAGGTAACCGCTGGGCGGTAGCAACGGCCGAAGGGCGGGACTTCCGGTGCATGACGCACCAGGGCTCGGATACAAAAGACGACGGCTGCGTTGTACCGGACGGAACTTTCCAGAACGTGCTGAGAGGTGGAGGAGCGGCGGCTGCTCGACCTGCACACGGCTACCCGCTCCTTCCTGTCTAC
>NW_004524621.1:13391430-13404819 GCF_000260255.1 Octodon degus | reverse complement strand
AGGAGGGCTTACCGCGTACCCCCATGTTTTTCTCTGGGAGCATATGGCGTTTATCAGACCCAAAGACCACGTTAGCCGGTGGACTGAACCTATTGGTGCGCCTTTCCAATTACTGCTGTCTGTCACTACCTCTGGGGAAGAGGAACCGGAAGAATCCAGTTTACAGTAGGCTGTTACCGAGTTGGTGTGGATGCATCAATGAAGGAGAATGGGAACCAGCCGCTCCTAAAAGGGTTTTTTAATTTCTTCATAATTGTTAGCCAAAATTTAGTGTGTTAGAACTTAGTAACTCAGTACAATAACTTAGTTATTGTAGGAATTGTTACCTTTTTTTGAAGTTTAGGAAAAAGAAGTGTTACTAAAATCAGATTTTCCAAAGAACATAGTGGTCTGACCTTGCAAATTAAGAACTACCATTTGAAAGTCGTGTCTTCTTTCAGCCTGTAGAAAATGGTGAAGGAAACGACTTATTACGATGTTTTGGGGGTCAAACCCAATGCTACCCAAGAAGAACTAAAAAAGGCTTATAGGAAACTGGCTTTGAAGTACCATCCTGATAAGAATCCAAATGAAGGCGAAAAGGCAAGTACTATGTAGTACTCTTAAATGAATTTTCTGCGTTGAGTATAGTGTTTGTATTAGCACCTGAAATGGCTGTGTAATAACAGCGGCTATGCTTTCTAACGCCTTTTTTTAAAAATGAAATTTACTCTCCTTCCATCAAAACAGTTTAAACAGATTTCTCAAGCTTATGAAGTTCTCTCTGATGCCAAGAAAAGGGAATTGTATGACAAAGGAGGAGAACAGGCAATTAAGGAGGGTGGAGCAGGCGGAGGTTTTGGATCCCCCATGGATATCTTTGACATGTTTTTTGGAGGAGGAGGAAGGATGCAGAGAGAAAGGAGAGGTAAGAAAACCTAGTCTATATGCAACAAAAGTAACTCTTTGTCAGAAAAATTTTTGAGAATTCACGTGTTTTAAATTGTTCACATGAAAAGAAAATAGTTTTCACTGGCCGGGGAGATGGCTCAGTAGAATAAGCGTTTCCCTGGCAAGTGCAAGAGCCTCTTCCAAATAAATTGTTTGCATGTTATTATAATGTTGCAAGTTGATAGCCTTTGATTTAAAGTAGTTTTTCAAATGAGATTTGATGTGACTAAAAATTACTAACCAAGTGGTAACATGAGATACTGGGAAGCCTTTGCATGTCATTTTCATAGGTTAAGATAAATTAATTAAGGGGACAAAGCAGAGTAACAATTTTGAAAGCCTGGGAGGATGCTGGGATCAAACCGATATTCGATTTCATACCCTTGAAACCAGTGGTAGGTACAGTGGCATTTTTCAAAGTTACAGTTGAGAAACCTAAACGTTCTCAGTTTCATATAGCAAGCCTGAGTGGGGACTGAAAACAGACTTTATGCTTCCAAATACTGTTTAATCTTGATTTGGCATATATTCTTAAAATATATGCACTTAATATTTAGCAGAAAAGTGGCCTATAGCTATACAAATAATTGTCTGTAGGATAGTTTTTTCTTGTTTTGTTGGAGGAGCAGTTCTCAGGGATTGAACCTGGATCCTTGGCACTGAGCTGAGCTAGAATTGGATTCCCCTGCTTCAGGATTGGGCTTCCAGAGTGCTGGGATTATAGGCCTATGACACCACACCTGGCTGTATTCAGTTGGTTTTAAATATGTTCTCTTGTTTTTATTTCGAAAAATTTACTGGAAAGTGAGCAATCCGTATCACTTCTTTAGTAAATCGTTGCAGTGGTTTGTCATACAGAAAAATAGTTGTGATTTCCTTCTCAAATAAACAATTGACATAGTTTCATGTGGCTTAGTGAAACGTCATTTTTGGAAAATGTTTGTTGCAACTCTAGTAGCTTTATTTTTCTTTTCCACTGCTCTTCTTAAACTTATGGAGTATTTGTGGTGTAGTACCCAAAAATGGAGCTAGGAACAAGAGGCTGTACATTCATTTAGAAGTAAAAAAAAAAATTTTCATTCAGCAAGTTGTGTAGGAAAGAATTTGAGAACCTTTTTTATTTAAGCCTACGGTATTATTGTTTGGTGTATAAAGTCCTCCTGGAAAGAACTATAGTTAGAAACTTATTAACCATTGGTGAGTGACTTTGTATTCTCACTGTCCTTATGTGATCTTAGTCTTCTACTTCTTGGTGTGATACTGTATATAACATTCTTTTGTAGCTGCTGACATTTTGTAGCTCTTTAATTTACAGAAAGGAAAAAAAAAATACTGGTTGTAGTAGTAGCCAGTAGTTAATAATGCGTGACTAGTGGCTGCTATACTGCATAGAACAAATGAAACATTTTCATTACTGGGGAAAGTTGTACCAGGCATACAAAGAGTATGAGAAGTTTATTCTTTAAAATAACCAGTGCTGGGTTAAATGCTATGTCTGTTACATCAGGAAGAAGCACAAATTGATAATTTCAGTGGTGTCTCAATGTTTTTTCCCTAGCCAATCTTGATAAGTAGGAATTCATTGAGCTGAAGAATGTTGGATGAAGTAATCAACCATATTGTTCAATGTCATATTAAATGAAAGCTTTAAAGAACATACTGAGATAGAAATGCATGTCTGGATTACTATGAAATCTTTCTAAACAATATTCAGTGGTTTTGGAGCTAACATTGATTGTCATATTTCTAAAATGACCATATCTATATCCTTAGAGACACTGCTTAATCTGTAGCCTGGTTTTTTTCATTTGTAGTTTTGACAATAATGTCATAATGTGAACGTTCTATATGAGTGGCTAGTTAGCAGTTATGTTGCATAAAACTGAACTTCCATTCTTTACCAATTTATAAGTAAGATAGTTTCTTAGGTTTCTAATGAGTATTCTGTTGTAGGTAAAAATGTGGTGCATCAGCTCTCAGTTACCTTAGAAGATTTATATAATGGTGCCACAAGGAAATTGGCTCTGCAAAAGAATGTGATTTGTGACAAATGTGAAGGTAAAGTGTTTTAACATCTTACATAACTTGATAATAGCGCTTAGACTTTCTGCATAAAGTTGACAAATGTGCACTGCTTAAATCTTGCAGTGCAGGGGCTGGTGAGATGGCTCAGTGGTCTAAAGCACCTACTTAGAACAAGCTAAACTAAGCAAAGCACAGGGACCGCGGTTCAATCCCCCAGCACCACACATCAGCCAGCCCCGCCCCCTGGTGGGCTGAGCTGGCCACACACACAAAATAAACAAATAAATAAATAAATTTAAAAAAAAATCTTGCAGTGCAAATATAAAAGAGAAACAGCTGAACCTGTCACCTATAGCAATATTAGCAAAAGAACATGTAGTTCTGCATATATGTGCAGTTGGTAGGGATCAAACCAATTTTTTAGTAAATCATTTGTTGTAAAAATGTTTTCTAAAACACTAAACTGGAGTTGGTATAGTTCAGGAGCACAGTGCCTGCCTGGCAAGCACAGGGTCCTGAATTCACTTTCCAGTTCAGAAAATAATCTCTTAAAATAAAACTTTGACGAATGACGTGATTCTGAGAATTGGGCTATAGGTGCACATGCGTAAAATTCACAATTATAAAGTTGGGCATTGTGGTGCACACCTAACTTGGGAGGCTGGGGAAGGAATATCAGTAAGTTCAGGACACCCTGGGCTCATGTTCAAGGCCAGTCTGACCTAAATAGCAGTACCCTGTTTCAAGAAAACAGTTTTGGAATTCTGAAGTAACTGCTTTATCAAATGAAGTCTTGAGTTGTAGCTTTTTAGAGCACCTTTTCATGAGACTTTATTAAGAGCATATAATATTTAGGAATTGTCTTCCCAAAACACTGTTGTTATATATATGTGTATATTTTTTTAAAGAGTTAAAATTTCTGAATTTTGTTCAACTTACAATACCATATTTCCAAGAAAAATGAACCTTTGCAAAGACATTTAAATAAAATCATACTAAGATACACAAAAATGAAATTGTCCAAAACTTCTTGTAAAGAAAAAAATCATTAAAGCATATACATAAAAATATTAGCTATGGAAGAACAAAATTAAAGAACATCTTATTCCACATTAGAAAGAAAAAAAAAGGACCAAGTGTTTTAAGAAACTAAATTAAAGGACTGAAAGAAAAGATCTGTCCTCTTTGAATTTTATACTTAGCAGACATACCTTTGAAAACTGAAAGTAAGATTTTCTAGTTAATACAAACGTGAAATATTTTAGTACCACCAGAAGTAGCATATAGGAAATAACAAAGAGCATAATTCAAAAGGCAAGAGAAGTTGCAGTATGCTCCTGGATGAACAATAAAGAGCTCTCAATATATTGTTATTAATTTGATACATAATTTTTAACTGTTTAGGCCGAGGTGGTAAGAAAGGAGCTGTGGAGTGCTGTCCCAACTGCCGAGGTACTGGGATGCAAATAAGGATTCATCAGATAGGACCTGGAATGGTTCAGCAAATTCAGTCTGTGTGCATGGAGTGCCAGGGCCATGGAGAACGCATCAGCCCTAAAGACAGATGTAAGAGCTGCAACGGAAGGAAGATAGTTAGAGAAAAGAAGATTCTAGAAGTTCATATTGACAAAGGTGAGTTTTGATCCATTTCTCAATCTATAATGACATGGCAAGTTTATTAATACTACCTTTTGCAAATTTTTTAAAAAGTCCCTTTCATTAAGTATGTAAATAATCTCAGTGTTAAGTGAATCATGTTCATGGCATAAGTGGGCACTGTAAATGGACTCAGGGATAATGGGTGGAGTAGGAAGTTTGGGTGAAGAATGATCTCATTAAAATGTAAGTCTTGGGGGCCGGGGAGATGGCTCAGTGGAATAAGTGCTTCCCTGGCAAGCACAAGGACCTGAGCTCAATCCCCGGTTCTGGGGGAAAAAAAAAAAAAAAGTAAGTCTTCAGCTGATGAACGTGGTTGGGGGCTGATGATCGCTACTTTTTTTTTTTTTTTTCAAAACCAGGGATTGAACACAGGCCCTTGTGCTTGCCAGGGAAGCACTTCTACTGAGCCATCTCCCCAGTCCTGTTTGTTGTTTTATTGAGGCGGGTTTTATTATGTACAGGTTAGGCTGGCCTTGAGCTCACTGCAATCATGCCTCAGCTTCTTGAGTTCTGGGATTAAACCAAATGCCACCACACCTGGCTTTGAACATGTGTAAATGCGCTTAGTCATGTTTTCTGTCGATTTTTACCCAGTCTTTAAACTCATGTAATCCTCCTACCTTGGCTACCGGAGTACCTGGTATTACAGAGGTGTCAGGTGTGCATGGTTGGATCAAATGGATCAAAACTCACCTTTGTCAATATGAACTTCTAGAATCTTCTAACCATCCCTTATCTGGTTTTGCAGAGGTGATTTGTTTCGCTTTGTTTTTTCTGTTTGAGACAAAGTCTCATGTTGCCCCAGCTGTCCTTGAACTCCTGGACTCAACCCATCCCCCTACATCAGTCTTTTGAGTAGTTGAGGCCTACAGGCATATGCCACCATGACCAATAAAATGTTCTTATTGTTTAAGACTGTACTTATTTTTCTCTTTAAATTTTGTTATAGACTTGTCAGTTTATATATTTGCTGTAGGTTGACTTTTCATATTGTATTTTTTTCTTAATTTTGCCAATTTATAAAAATTTTAGGGGGCCTGCCCCTTAACTCAGTTCTTTAAGTGGCTGCTTCAACAAAGCTGTCAGGCTCAGGTTGCTGTGGTTCTATCCCCACAACTCAAGCCAGCCAAACCTGCCCTGAAGGCATTCAGCGCTAAAAAAAAAAAAGTTTTAAAAGTGTATTAAAAGGGCCAGGGATATAGCTCAGCAGCACAAGGTCCTGAGTTCTATTCTCAATACCCAAAAAAATTCATATAGCAGTGCATGTTCATTATAGAAATGCACCAGGCTGGGGAGAGGGTTCAGTGGTATAAGCACTTCCCTGACAAGCACGAGGGTCTGAGTTCAATCCCCAGTTCTGCAAAAAAAAAAAGAAATGCATGTAACCCCAGAGAAAAAATGAAAATCTAGTTCTGTAAAACGGTGGGCTTGATAATTTCTTTTAGTTGTAGCTATTTAAACAAAATGTGCTACACTATTACTGTTAATGTCTTTTCCAGATTAATAAGCATTTGCATTATGTAGCTGCAGTTGTAAAACTGGTACTCCATTTCCATGGGTTTCATATCTGTAAGTTAAAAATATACGGAAATTGTGTCTGTATTAAACTCACAGAAGGGCCATGTATACAGCTCAGGGCTCAACCACCTGCTTGGCAAGCGCAAGGTCCTGAGTTCAATTCCCAGTCCCTTCCCCTCCCCACAAAAAAATACTGTTTATAGTCACAGAACTTTTTTTTTTTGTTATTCCTAAAAATACCTCTTTGTATAGCAATTTTGTTAAGTGTTACATGTAATTAGGAGATTTTGGTATTTGGGGCAGATGCTGGACCAATCCCCTAATGATACAAAAGAATTGACTGTTCTGCTATGTGAATTATAATACTGCCCTTCCATACCCCAATGCCATATAAAGGGGGAAAAATATTTCTTAGCCAGTTTATTTTTATAAATTTTTCTCTTTTCCTTTAATTAGAATATGATAAGCAGGCCCTGTATTTTGAGTTTTCCTAAGACATCCCTTCTTGCCAACAAAAGCATGTAGTTAGGATGTTGAGTGCAAATGAAGCCATTTATGCTTGGCTGTAATAGGAATATGGAACAATTGTGAATGCCTGGCTGAGCTTTAATGGCTTTACTACTGTGACAAGATAATTACTTTGCCTCACACAGTTTGAACAGTGTTAATCATTGTATGATACTGACTAGTTTTATGTTTTTAATGAAATACTGGATTTGTGGATATGTTGGGTTTTTCTTAAATAATTGGCAGGGGCCATTAGAATGGAGTTGTAATACAAAAAGTATTAATGAGCCAGGCCTGGTGGTGCACACTTGTAATCCCAGCACTCAGGAGGGTACAGCAGAAGTATCTTGAGTTCAAGGCCAACAAGGGCTACAAGGTGAGTTTGAGGCCAACCTGAAATGCAAAGCAGAACCCTGTCTCAGAAAGACAAAGTATTAATCATGAGTTAACCTCCAACTCTAGATTGATGGATATAGGAACTCATTGTAAGAGATAGGGCATGTATAGCTTAGTGAGAGAGCACTTGCTTTGCATGTGCAAGGCCTGGCTTTAGTCACCAGTACCAGCCCCAAAGAGCAGCAACTTTCCTTGAACTGTTAACTTGGGTTTAATGTTTCCCATTCTAAAAGATGAAACAAAATGGTTTAGGTTAAGGTAGTGTCAGTGATCAGTGGTTGAGAAAATAAGAGAAATAGTTGCAGTTATAATTTGTAAAGGCAGGTATTCTTATGTAAGTTATATTTAATAAAAAGTTGTTCAACCCCTTACTGAATCCAAGTATGTGAGGCAGACTTTTAAATAATTTTTTTTATTTATTTTAAGTGTTTTCCTTAGTGGAAAATACTGCCAAGTTTGGTGGTGGATGGTGGATACCTGTAATTGCAGCAGTCAGAATGCTGAGGCAGGAGGGTCACTGCAGGTTCAAAGCCAGCCTGAGCTACATAGTTTAAAACCAGCCTGAATGACATAGTGAGACCCTGTCTCAAACAAACCAAAGAAAAAGTACTACTCCCTGTGTTTTTGATATTGACTGCATGAGCTAAGGGAATATCCAGCAGTACACCTATTTCACAATAAAGAGACTATTATTTTGGTTGATTTGTTTGCTTGCTTGCTTGTTTTGTCATACTTGGAGTGGTCCCAGTGCTCTCCCACAGAGCTACAGCCCACAACTAGATTATAAATTTGTGTGTGGAGGGGTACCTCATATGTCTAGTCTATTTTTTTAAATTAGTACATGTATGCAGTACATAATGAACGCATTTATTATAGGGGATGGTGCATAGCACATCCTAATTCATTTAGCACCTTCCCTTCTCCCCTCCCATTTCTTGATAAGGTGGATTTTTAAATTTTTAGTGTACATAATAATTTTTTTTTTTTTTTTACAGTCTCCATATGCATTTTGGGCTGGCCTTGAGCTCACTTTGTTTGTAGCTCAGGCAGTCTTGAATTCACAATTCTGCCTCAGCTTCCCGAGTGCAGGCATGCATCGCTGCACCCAGCCTGCACTGCTTTCTTATACTAATAATACAGTAGTGAAGAAAGTTTTTGTACACTAGGCTTAGTGGAAGTAATGTACAGATTCTTAACTAATACAATTGAAACTGCTAACATTTACTGGTTATGTTTGCAAGTAACTGATTTGGTGTCAATGTAGACATTTTTATTCTCTCAGCAGCTCTAATGAGGTAGGTCTCTGTGGGGAAGTTGAAACTTAGGAAGATTATCCATCTTCCTTCCCAGGAATAATCAAGCCAGCTCTGAAATTTGAAGCCTTGTCTGCTTCTAGAATTTGTGATAGCTTTCTTCAGTAGCAGACTAGAGTAAACTAATTAAATGGGCTTTCTTAGTAATTTCTGTGGTATTAGCATCCCCAAAGACAGCAACAATTTACTTTGCATGCTCAAACATCCAGGTATTACAGTAGATGTTGTGATCCTGACTATTACTGGATGTTCAGTGAGTACAAAATTAATCTTTTGTTTTTAGGCATGAAAGATGGCCAGAAGATAACGTTCCATGGTGAAGGAGACCAAGAACCAGGGCTGGAGCCAGGAGATATTATCATTGTGTTAGATCAGAAGGACCATGCTGTTTTTACTCGGTAAAGATTTAACCATTCAGATTAACCCTTTGCATATCTGGTAGTTTTGATTTAAATGAGGTTTCTGTTATTAGAATATTTCCAGAAATATCTAGAAAAGTACAGTAAAAAAATTAGCTATGTGTCTTGTTAAAAGTTTATGTTATCTAATCTGGTACTTGAAAAAAGTGTTTCAATTGGAAGATGTTTTATGTGAGCATAACTATAGTAATAGTTGGTTATGGGGAACATGCCCAGCCGTATTTTTGCTTTTAACTTTATCATTAATTCACAGTAAATACTGCCTTGTTTTATTATTTTACTGTATTTCTTTGGTTGAATTGGTTTTTGTGGGGGTTTTTTTTTGAGGGGGGGGTTATTTTTTGGCTTTGATGCTGAGGATCGAACCCAGGGCTTCAGCTTGCTAGGCAAGCATTCTACTGCTGAGCCAAATCCCTAACCCCTGTGTAGTTTTCAAACAAATTTTTAGTCCTGAATTTGTGATGAATTGAGCTGCTTTTAAGTATCCAGAACCAAATTGGGACTTGATATAAACTATATGTGTTAATTTGTTGTAAATATTTAATATCAATGATGAACTTAAAAGTCACAGTGGACCCTTAATGTATTAACTCAATTCATTTCTAAAGGCTGATTGTAAACCAGGTTATCATTTGAAGGCTCAGGCTTCTCCGATTTTTGAAATGTCAGATTCAACTTGGGACCTTGCACTTGCCAGGCAGGCACTTACGCTACTAAGCTATGTCCCTGACCTTCTCAGGCTCCTCTCTACAGCCTTCAAAGTATCTCTCTTGTATATAGCAGATCTTGGTATTAGGGAAACACTGGCCCAGGATTTCTCAACCCCATATAGGAAAGGATGTTGCCATATTCTACCAGTCTTCAATGGTCAAATCTCTGTGAGACCATCTGGAAGCACGAGGAGCCAGCATTCAAGTCATTTGGAATTTTGGTTGTAGGGTAAAACTAAAATGACGGTCACAACCCATGTTTACCTGTCAGGCCAGTCATAACCCAAGGGTCTGCTATATAAGAAAGCTGATAGGTCGGAGAGATGGCTCAGTGGAATAAGCACTTCCCTGGTAAGCAAGCACAAGGGCCTGAGTTCAGTCCCCAGTTCCACGAAAAAAGAATTAAAAAGCTGATAATCCAGCACTTAGGAGATTGAGTCTAGGGACTACAAAAGAGAGCACAAGGACAGCCCGAATTGCATAGAGACCCTGTCTCGAAAAAAAAAAAAAAGAAAGCTGATTAGTAGTATGTTGACTATGTCCATGGCTAAGGTATGTTTGGAGAAAACATTTAGAAAAAACTGGTTTGAAATTAATCATATTGGCATATTTTATAGATAGCTTTTTTTAAAATGAGAACCACTATTACAGTGTTCTCATTGAGATTAACATATAAGAGTATTTCCAAGATGATGATCTACCTAAACAAAGATGTTAATGTTAATTAGGGAAAATGAGAGTGTGAGGGAAAAGGTAGGATATTGCATATGTAAAAAAAAATTGTGTTCATTCAGTATCCTAGACACTTAAATATTTCATAACATTGTTTCTGTTCTTTAAAATTGATCAGTATCCGCATTATTTAATTTTAAATAGCCTAAATAATTGAAAACCCAGCCTGGATCTTAGAGTTTACTTACCAATGATCTTTGTTCAATATGTGTTTGCTTTTTTCATCAATTTGTGAAAATCTACACCTTCTGTATCCCCACCCCTTCCTTCTTGGTAATGGATATTGAGCCCAGGTGGTCACATGTTCAAGGCATGTGCTCTACTACTTAGCTACACTCCCAGCCCTTGTTAAATTTTTGCCTAGGCTGGCCTTGAATTTGTGATTCTCTCAGCCTCCTAAGTAGCTGGGATTACAGACATGCACCGCCATGTGGAGAAGTAAAAAGGATTAAGATGTAGCACCTCCATGTACCAGCTGAGAACATGTCACAAACATGTACTAATAAAAATTCCAGAGTTAACAGAATCTTGGCTGCAGAGATAGCTTAAGCTTAGCCTTCTAAGCAAACCCAAGGACCCAGGTTCAATCCCTGCAACTATTTGCTGTGCCTGCCCCACCCCAGGTATACCAAGACCAGTCAGGCACACCTGTAATCTCAGCGTCCGGGAGGCTGAAACAGGAGAATCACTGTAAGTACGAGCTGCATAGTGAGACCCAATACCAAGTACTTTTTTTTTTTTTTGAGGAACCAAGGGTTGAACTCAGGCCCTTGTGCTTGCCAGGGAAGCACTTATTCTACTGAGCCATCTCCCTGGCCCAAGTACATTTTTTTTAAAAAAGTAAAATTAACAGAATTATGAAAAGTCAGTTTCAGTTCTTTAAGTCCTCAAAAAAATGAGAGCCAGATTTACAGTTACTAATGAAACAATTCAGGAATGGTAAGTATTAATAGAGGTTGCCTAAAATGTATGGGAGAAGTTTGAAGTCTTGTCCAAGAAATGGGCTGGCAGGTTCCAAATAATGTGTCTTCACAGTTCTTGGCTGTAATTGATTTGATTTTATTTTTTAATGGGAAAAAAAAAGTCTATGAAAAGCATCTTGCTGTTGTTAAAAAAGAAAACAATTTCCCACGGTGGTACTTAGAATCATTGGTGGTTTGGAAGTGGTAAATATGTGCCATATTTGTATTGATACAGGCGAGGAGAAGATCTTTTCATGTGTATGGATATACAGCTGGTTGAAGCACTGTGTGGCTTCCAAAAGCCAATATCCACTCTTGATAACCGAACGATAGTCATCACCTCTCATCCAGGTAGAGTATGTAGATGAGCTTCTTTGTTCTGGTGTTTTCCTCATCTGTAACTAAACAGAAGCACTGGGGGGAAAAATGGTTTTTGTT
This sequence comes from Octodon degus, assembly GCF_000260255.1. NCBI lineage: Eukaryota > Metazoa > Chordata > Mammalia > Rodentia > Octodontidae > Octodon > Octodon degus. The sequence goes on along the minus strand of NW_004524621.1, from coordinate 13,393,210 downwards.
TGTTTTTTGTTTTTTGTTTTTTTTTGTTTTCCTCCCCTTCTCTGTTACATATCCTTTCCTGGACTAAGATAGGGTCATATGGTCTTAGCTCTTTAGCAGCTGCTGGGAAATTTATAAATGGAGGCATTAGGATTGTTTTGCCACATGAAATTATTCTTATCAGATAGGGCATTGTGGGCCAGGGAGAAGACTCAGTAGAATAAGCACTTGCCTAGCAAGCTCAAGGGCCGGAGTTCAATCCCTGGTTCCACCAAAACAAAACAAAACAAACAGGGCATTGTTTTTTGTTTTATTTTCATTGTTGTTGAAATTGTTTTCATTGTCCTGTAAAAGTGTGACCTTAAGAACTTGGCTTCAATGTTTTTAGGTCAGATTGTCAAGCATGGAGACATCAAGTGTGTGCTAAATGAAGGCATGCCAATTTATCGTAGACCATATGAAAAGGGTCGTCTAATCATTGAATTTAAGGTGAGCTGTGAAATACTCAAGGATGGCTGAGAATTGTTCACTTACCAAAATCTAATAAAAATTATATTAAGACTTGAGTTCATTGCAAGTAGATACTTCATTGAAAGACTAATTGGGGCTTGGGATGTAGCTTAGTCTTAGTTGACTAGCATATGTAAGAACCTGGTGATCCCCAAAATTATTGGGAGGGGCCCTTTAATACTAGTAGCATCTTGGAGGGCATAGTGGCATATACCTGTAATCCTGGCACTTGGGAGACTGAGGCAGTATCACTATGAATTTTAGGCCAGTCTGCACTACAGCGGAAGACCTGTCTGAAAAGAGGAAAAAGCTAGTATTTTAGAGTTTAGTAGAAGCATTTTTTTTACAATTGGTAGATGTTTTTAATGAAGTACTGTGATGCTTGGTTAATTAATAGAATTGTCCATAAGCATTTTCCCCACAATTTTAAGTTGGCCTTTCACCCACAGACATGTTAAACTGGGCATGGTAGCACACCATTACTCAGCACTCAGGCTGAGGCAAGAGGGTCATTGCAAGTTTGAGACCAGCCTGGGCTACAAAGTAAGCTCAAGGCCAGCCTGAACTGCATAAGAAGACCCTGACTCAAAAAGACCAAAAAAATAGTGTTGATTAAAGTGTCTTTGGGTTAGGACACTTTTTACTCTGGATGGCCTTAAGTTTTAACAATTAGACCATTTTAATTCTTCCATCTGCTGTGTAAAGCAATGCTTGAATCTGTTGTTTTGCTTTTGCCTTTTGTAGGACAGGGAATTAAACCCAGGGAGTGCTTTGTTCTCAGCTATGCGTCTTCTCTCACCAGTTTTTTTTTATCTTGAGATGATCTCTCAAAGTTGCCCCACCCTGCCTCAAACTTGTGATCTGCTTCAGCCTCATATCTGGGGTTTTAGATCTTTATCACCACACCCAGCTTTGAATTAAGTTTGTCTTAAAGCTATTTTCATAATCTTAGGCACTGCCCTTTAAAGCAAGCATTCTAACTTGGAATTAGTACACATTTACCTGTACCTTGTTTATGGTTACGTGTGTTTTTATGGGGAAATATTTTCATGATACTTTCAAAGACAGGACACTAGTAATGAAATAAAATTTTAACAGAAATTTCTTCTTATAGGTAAACTTTCCTGAAAATGGCTTTCTCTCTCCTGATAAACTCTCATTTCTGGAGAAACTCTTACCTGAGAGGAAGGAAGTAGAAGAGACCGATGAAATGGATCAGGTAGAACTGGTGGACTTTGATCCAAATCAGGAAAGACGACGCCATTATAATGGAGAAGCCTATGAGGATGAC
>NW_004524621.1:13388580-13390585 GCF_000260255.1 Octodon degus | reverse complement strand
CACAGGCTTACTTTAACCCATTTGACTTAATGCTCCAAAGTAACTGTAATTTAATGGTAATAGTATAGCAAATTATGATGAATAGCTTTACTTGTATGTTAAAAAAAGTCGTATGTTCACATGCTTATTCTGGGTATCAGAATTTAAGCAATTGTTAAAATGTATGAATGTCTTAATATACTGATTACAAAGCACGTCTAATGTGTTGCCAAGGCTCTTTTCTCAGATTATCAAAGCATTTTTAATAATTTTTTGTTTAACTTATAGTTAACTTCACTATTAAACTGCTGAGTGTGGTGGTGCATACTTATAATCCCAGCATTCAGGCTGAAGCAGGAGACCCAACCTGAGTTCAAGGCCAGCCTGAACTACATGGCAAGACCTCCCTAGCCAGGGATATAGCTCAGTGGCACAATAACTGCCTGGGAAGTGCAAGGTCTTAAGTTGGATTCCTGGTACCAACACATATACACATAACACAAATAACTATTAAAGTATAATTAATACTAAATAGGCTGAGAATGAAAGACCTGCATTAGAGTCAAAAAGGGCATTTCTAACTAATAGGATATATAGTCTGTCATGGTTCTGCTGAGTTTACTAAAATCAGGAAGTTTAAACATTGCCAGCCTGCAAATACCCTGAGGTTTTACTTAAGGAACATTTGTGTAGAAAAGGAGACACAAATACCATTAGGTGTAACTAAACTGCACAGTGTAAGCATCTAGATGATTATGTACAGCTGAGGTTGGGGGAACCACCAAAATGGGGATAAAACTGTATTAGTCCTTCAATAGTACTTGCCACTGTTGGAGCAGGCCAAATAATGGCAGCCCTTGCTTTTGCAAATTTTAATCTCATGCCAGCAAACCTTCCCCCCAACTTCAATATATCCTGTATTTGATAGCAACTTTCCTTATGAAATACTGGAAAATGAACTCTTAAACAGTGAATCAAAAGTCCTGAAAAGCTACACAGTACAAATACTGTTCTTGCGCGTTTCTAAAACTGGTTATCTTGGCAACCTTTATAAAACTCTTTAAAAAAACATCTGTTGTACTTGAGGAAACTACTGTCCAGTCTACTCTCAAATTGGAGCATACATCCTTTCTTGGCCTCACTAGTTTTTTATTATGGACATGTGGGATACAGCCTAAGAATCTTTCAAACTAGTTCTTGAGTTTGCCTTTCAAACCATTGGTTGGTCTAGCCTGAGAAATGTGACAGCACAGAATACAGAATCCACATTATTATACTGCAGTGCTTCCTATTCATTTTAGGCCTATGCTCTACATGGGTATTCTACAGAATGTGGTAGTCCATGGATTCTTTGCCTCAGCTCAAATGTAACAGAGATATAAGCAACTCAAAAGAGGTATGGTAGAGAACACCTGATTTTCAGTGTAAGCTCCTTGCAAATTGTTTTAGGTGCCTTAGGTCTGGAAGCCCATTACTTTGTATTTGTAACGAGTCTTAAGTAGGCTGTTCCTCAAAGTTCTGAGAAATAAGGCTACTTACATAATGGAACGGGCTTGCTTACTAGACATTAGTGGAACGAAATACAAATTGAAAGATACTTAAAGGTACTGTAGGGCCAGCCAAATAGTGGATTAAGGGGCCTGCAGGCAGGTGCAGGGACCAGGATTCACTCCCCAGCCACCGCCCCCATGTGCTGAGACAGCAATTGAGACTGGGCGTGGTAGCACGCACCTGTAATCCCAGCTCTTGGGAGGCTAGAAACAGGTGGATGTGAGACCCTGTACACCCTTCCCAAAAAAAAACACCTGAGATTTATATGATGTGCTGTTTTAAAAATGACACCATTTTGGGATGCATCCCTACAGTCCCAGCTGAAACAGTATAGCTGCAAGTTCAAAACTACTTTGGGCTGTGTAGTTCAAGGACAGCCTGAACTATGCAGGGAGGCCATGTCAAAAAAAAAAAAAAAAAAAAAAAAAAAAGGTTCCAGAAAGCATTTTAAGTATGTACATAGCTTGAACATGAT
>NW_004524621.1:13386109-13388480 GCF_000260255.1 Octodon degus | reverse complement strand
AAAACAGGAGGTCTTGAAATGGCTTTGTCAGAAGATGGTTAGTCTTTTTCTAGTCATAAACAATGGAGAGTAAAGTGCCTCATGTTTTAGGTTTTACATGCTACAGAAGGGATATCAGTTAAGCTTGATGGACAGCACAAAGATCTCCCAGGAGCCTCACCATACTTCCTCTTACAAGGTCATATGAATTCAGTTTGGGCACACTACTTCATTAGCCTCTTAACCACTCTCGGAACCCTGGAGGGAAAGGGCCCAGTGGTGCCTACAGGTTAGGTGGCTCTAGGCTCTGGGTGGTATGGCTCACCCTGTCCAAGTTGCTGTGGGGCAGGAGCTACCTCACCAGGGACGTAGGTCCAGATGGCAGCGCAAATAGTTGCATCTTGGGTCTCTACAGCCCCCACCCCCAGAAGTCTGGATGTGATAAGTATTTCCATTCCTTAAAAACTGTCCTATAGTTTGTATGAAATGAAATTGGAAGATTAATAGAGTACTCTGGGGTTTCCCAAGAAGAGATTTGTTCCCAGTTTGTTTTATATTTGATTGTTAGACCCAATGCATTTTCCTGACGTTCCCAGTCTTTGCTTGGCCTCAAAAAACCACCAAGTCAGTATTTGCCTTGCTGCTAGAACAAACTAGTGGCAAGCTTCCTTCTGGTACCTTAGGAGCAAAAATCCTTTATTTCCAGCTTTTCTGGTCCTTTGTATAATCATCTCCAGGGAGCCTTTGCTACCACATTACCAAAAAGCTCTGACCTTCCAGTTTTAACATTCCTGTACCTTGTTTTTCCCTACAGTAAGGTAAACTAGTAAGTATGAACCATCCTTCATATTTGATGCCAAGAATAGAAGTGATAAAAATTGCTTCAACAAAGATAAGCACACATCTATAACCCCAGATGCTCAGGAGACAACTGCAAGTACAAGTTCAAGGCTAGTCTGGGCAATTTAATGACCCCTCAAATTTTCAAAAAGCTAGGAAGGCTAGCTCAAGTGTTAAGTGCCCCTGGGTTTAATTCCCAGTATAAGAAGAAAAATTACTCCTGGGATGACTAAACAAATCTGTTAAATTCTTTATAAACTTCACACAAATTGCATTTTACAGTTAGCCACTTAAGGTCAAGGGCTACCATCAGAAATTCGACTCTTTATGCTTGCCTACTAGGCCCCAGACCCTGAGTGGTTCAACTGTGATGTCAGACGATATTCATCAGAATCCTGACCTAATGGGGACAAAACATAGCCATTGACAAGCTATAGGTTTTGTAGTAAAAAGATAGTTGTTACACACTATGAAGAGCTGAGTGTGTAGTTCTTTGGTAGTGCTTGCTTAGCATACCCAAGGTTCTGGTGCTACAAACAGAGAAATTCAGCCAGCAATGAGCACAACTGTACATAGAGACTGAATCAGACTACATTTCCAATCAAAGGTGAAGTAGAGTGAAATTTTTTAAACCGTCCCAAATCTGTACTTTGTGCTAACAATGAGAACACTTAGAAAACAAGATCTTACTTCTTGAGATGGTATCGCATACACCATGGGAGTTCTAAAGTGGAATATCTGCATGCAAAATATTTTCAAGGGTTGTACAGGGCTGGAAATATAGCTTGGTGGGAGTACAATAGCCCAAGGTACACAAGAGGGCCTGGGTTTAGCTGGATCAGAGACATGTGCCACCACACCCAGAAACTTTTTAAGTTTCTTTAGGTAACTGGTAAACATACACATTGCAAGAGACTTCTAAAAAGCCTCAGGTCCTTCTAGTTTTGCTCCAGAACCACACATCTTCAGTGCCACATGAGATGCCAAAACTGAATTCTTATAGCTGACATAGAGCTAGTTCCATGGCTGTTTGTGACTGACTTATGGTTCAGTACTGGGATTAAGGGTATGATCCTGCATACAGAGAAAGAGATTTGTCTGTCTCTATGTCTCGTTTCTTTTGCAGTCTTCTGCCACTATGAACTGTCCTCTGCCATGTGCCACCCTGCCTTAGAGCCAGCCATTATGTTACTGAAACTGCTATAAACTGCTTTCACTTTGGGTTATGTGGTATTCTATCTTAGCAACAAGAAAAATAAGAGACAGTCTTCCCTGGAGTTGGCCTAACTGGGTAAGAAGGGACAGCCTGCAATGAGTAACTGTGAGGGCAGAGACCAAGAGATTCTGTGCATCTCCTCACTGATGTCAGTCTGTCCTGTCCCAGGAAATGACTGCTTGATTTCGGATGATAATGATTTTTCATTCTCTTGAGTTTGATTCTAATACATTAACTAGATGAGTATTTATAATCTCCAGAAAGGTGTGAAGTTTATTAATATCTTGAAAAAAACAGGAGCAGTTACAGGACACAGCTACCAAATACACTTTTGTA
>NW_004524621.1:13368570-13385664 GCF_000260255.1 Octodon degus | reverse complement strand
GGTTTCCAGAGCTTTAGGAGTCCATCTTCACTGTAGGTAGCAATGAGATTCTGATGGGGATGATGTGCAATACCAATCACATCCTTTTCATGAACCTGGAAGAGGTAAAGCATGATTAGCATGCGCAGGTCTATAACAAATCACTACCGGGCCTTCTAGAACTGAACAGGAGTGAAGAGATCTGGAAGCTACATATTCCAACAGCACAGCTAAAAGAAGAGGACAGCCATCCAACTCATCACCGTGGGACACAGAAATTTTATATTAAGCCACTCAGGGGACTAATGAGCAGCTGGCATTAATTACTCCTTACATTAATAGGATAATGTGCTTTCAAAAGGATATGGAAAGCCAGGGATAGTGCAGTATGCCTGTAAGTCCAAGCTGAGGCAGAAGAATCAAACCTAGCCTGAGCAATTTAGTGACAGTGAATGCTGTCTTACAATAAAATTTTTTAAAAAAGGGACTAGAGATATAACTCAATGTGAAGGCCCTGAGTTCAACCTCCATACCAAGGGGGGAAAAAAATCTGTATCGCTAACTCCCATGAGAAAGGTCTGACCAATCGCTACCTAGACAAGTACTAGCCAAGTATATATATCCTTCATACTCTGCTTTGTGTACATTCATTCTATCCACCTGAACCTCAGGTGGTTGCTACAGAATGACATCTTGATAATGGAAGCAATTTCATAACAATTTTTCTTTGTAGTAAAATGCTTCCAATACATGAGGGTCACACTCACACTTTAGAATTCAGAAAAACACAAGCAATGCCACAATTTCTTTAGATGACCTTGGTAATACTTACTGTCAAAGTTCTCTCCAGCTTGCCAGTGACAGTGCTGAAACAGTAGAGCACAAAATCCTCTCCTACACAGTAGATCCATTCACCACGGGGAGACAGGGCACAGCAAACAAAGTCACCACCTTCTCTTTTACCAGAACTAAAGCTTCTGACAATCTACAGCGCACCACACCCCAAGATAAGAACAGACATCAAAATTAGCAGCAGCACAACCATGGGCAGCATTTTATTATTATTATTTTTTTTTTTTTTTTTTTTTTTTTTTTGCGGAACCGGGGATTGAACTCAGATCCTTGCGTTTGCCAGTCAAGCGCTTATCCTACTGAGCCATCTCCCCGGCCCTATTATTATTATTTTTTTTTTTTTTTTTTTTTGCGGAACCGGGGATTGAACTCAGATCCTTGCGTTTGCCAGTCAAGCGCTTATCCTACTGAGCCATCTCCCCGGCCCTATTATTATTTTTTTTTTTTTTTTCTTTATGGGCAGCATTTTAAAAGCTGGCAATTTTACATTGTTGATTATGCACTAAATCTTCCTGCCTCAGAAATGTTCTAGGAATAAGCTACCTAAACTAAGCAACAGTAAAAAAAATTGAATTTATACATCCAACTAACCAATTCTGCTCTTTAGTACACTGGCCATATCACACACAAATTCATTATCACATAAATGATTTACAGAATTAATATAATAACAGTTCTGTTTCTTTCTAGACTTGTGTTCCCTTGGGGCTGGGGAGATGGCTCAGAGGAATAACTGCTTCTCTAGACTTGTGTTCCCAAGTGTCTTTTATTTAACAAAGATGATGGCCTGCTTGTACATGATGAAACTCTCTAAGACTGTCTGCTCTATTTTTCTGTAACATTAAAATCATCAAAAATCAATTTCAAAAGAAAATCCTATAAGGCCAATGGTTACATATTGTGTGATGCTATTAATATGCTATTCTCAAAATGAAAAAATTATAATGGAAAATAATTAATGGTTGCCAGATAAGAGTTTAAAATTATACATAAGCACTCTCCCAGAAAAGGGTATAAATCTAACAAAATCTTCACATGACTTATATATGTGGAAAACTACAAAACGCTGATGAAAGATTTCAAAAAACTACAGATATCCCATTGGCAGGCTCAGTATGTTTAAGGATAGAAGAGTAAAAATGGTGAAGGTATCTTAACAACGATCTACAGTCAGTGAAATCCCAATCAAAATCCCAGCAGTTTTAAGAACACTGATAAACTGATTCTTAAATTTATACGGAAAGACAGAAGACTCAAAACAGTTTAGTCAATACTAAATGAAGAAGACAGAGCTGGTGGACTGGTACTACCTACCTTCAGGACTTCCTAAAAGCTATAGTTATCTAGACAGTTTGCGTATCAGTGGCATGAAGAGACCAGAAACGGACTCATAAAAGTATACCTAACCAGGGGCTGGTGAGATGGCTCAGTGGTCTAAAGCACCTACTTAGAACAAGCTTAGCAAAGCACAGGGACCGTGGTTCAATCCCCCAGCACCACATGCCAGCCAGCCCTGCCCCATGGTGGGCTGAGCTGGTCACGCACACACACACAAATAAATAAAATTAAAAAAAAAAAAAAAAAGGATACCTAGCCAATCTTTCACAAAGAAGCAAAAGCAATGTAATGGAGAAAAGCAATCCCTCTCAGGAAAAATTAGACAACACCGGGGCCAGGGAGATGGCTCAGTGGAATAAGCGCTTCCCTGGCAAGCGCAAGGGCCTGAGTTCAATCCCCGGTTCCACCAAAAAAAAAAATTAAAAAAAAAAAAAAAAATTAGACAACACAGGCAAAACTATGATTCTAGACACAGGCCTCACACTTCACAAAAAGTAAAACTGAATTACAATCATAAGCAACTCAAAACTACAAAATTTATAGAAGATAAGAGGAAAAAAATACAGATGATCATGGGTTTGGTGAGGACTTTCTTAGATACAAAAGAATTGATAAGCTAGACATAGTTAAAATTTAAAAATTTCTGTTCTGTGAGATTCACTGTCGAAAAGCCACTATTCTGGTTATGAACACACTGTGAGGACACTGTCCCCTCTCATTCATGTTCTGCTTTAACTCCTGTGGGAGGCTAGATGTCCCCAACTGGTAATCCACACCACCCTGTATCTCCCTTGGCAGGAATAGAAGCTATCTTAAAATCGAAAGTGAGGTTCTGCAAAAGGCTTGAAAACAGATCACAGCCTCCTTTATCCATATGACATAATGGAGAATAATATACAAATACCCTGGGGAAGGGAAGTAACTTCAAAATACCAAAAAGATGTTATATAGAGCTATAGGTTAAGCAAGTGTCTGAAAAGTCAATATAGTTTAGCCTGTTTCTATAGTACTGAACATGGTTCCAGGGAGGGCCAGGACCTGGTCCTGTGCAAAGGTACTTTCTGAGCACTCACCTGTCCCTGCATATTCATGATGACCACTGTGTTCGATCTGTTGCATACCACGAAGTGCTCTGGGTTTTTAGGAAGCAGAATCACACTGTTCACAGTAATGTCAGTTCCTGCAGTGCTGCCCAAGGATTTAAAGGTATTTGAACATTCTGTGGTCTTCATATTCCAGATCTACCACACACAAAATTAAAGCATAAACATTTTGGGAGTACAAAAATTTCTAGTTTTATGGCTTAACAATTTGGGTTTTTTGTTTTTCTTTCTTTTTTTTTTTTTTTTGCGGAACCGGGGATTGAACTCAGACCTTTGTGCTTGCGGGGGAAGCACTTATTCCACTGAGCCATCTCCCTGGCCCCTGTTTTTCTTTTCTGAGACAGGGTCTCAGTATGTAGTCCAGGCTGGCTTCAAACTCACAACAGTCCTCCTGCCTTGGCCTCCCAAGTGCAGGTTTTACAAGCATATGCCACCACGCCTGGCAGGTTACTATAAAAGTGTAAAACTGACTCAAAAAAAAGCTTTTTACTTGATTCTAAGTACAATCGAATAACTGTAATTGGTAAGCACTTCTACTTGCTGATTAGAATAAACAAAATGAAAGTCACACTAGGTATGGTAGCACACACCATGGTAGCTGTAATCCCAGCTTGTAAGACTGAAGCAGTAGGTTCAAGTCCAGCATGGCCTATTTAGTAACATCTTATCTCAGAATAATAATGGCTGGAGATACAGCTCAGCAGAAGAGCACTTGCCTGATATATCTGAGGCCTGAAGTTCAATCCCTAGCACTGAAAAAAAGTCACAATAATGAGAACCTTTTAAAATCTATGATCTTTTCTTGTAAATTTTTCCTTAGTTAACAAAACTATCTTTATCTTTGAAATGAAGTTACATGTTAACACTGCTACTATCATAACTGACCAGAAGGCTACCCTTGTCTGGACATCAAAACTAAAGGAAAACTTATGACTCTGTGTTCAAATTCTGATTTGGGAGGTCTGGAATGAGACACAGGCATAGCATTTTTTTTTAAACTTCCACCAATGATCCTAATGTGCAGTGTGTGCTGAGAACTAAATAAGAGTCAATAGCACCCACACAAGGATCAATGAAGTGAAAGCCACTCCACCACCTGTATTAATTCTCTCAGTTTTCATACTGTCCTTCTGGTCTCTGAGGGACTGAAGTGCTTTGGAAGAGATGAATCAAACACCGCATGGCACTGTTCAAACACCACTCATCTAACAAGGCGTTAGAACCTCTGAGGCACAGTCTGTCATGTTTCCTCTATGCTTAACACAGAGCTTGACATAACACAGATGTTTAGTTAATCTCCATAAGAAGAAGGAAATAGTTGCCCTACTAGTGCCCCAGTATAAAAGCCATCATCTGCCTCAATCTTCTCTCTGCATCCCTGTTGCCTATAAGAAAAATGAACATTTCAGTGACCAAGAATTGTAAGGCTATTAATGTTTTCTGCTCAAAAAGTCAATGAGATGCTTCACCCCACTAACTACAGAACTGATGAGAATGAACATATAGAGGCCTACATAAGCAACCTTAAAATGGCATTTACAAATGGTGAGACCAACATTTGTAGCACAAAGAGGCAAACATTTTTATGAAGTACTAAGAGCTGTTTTACCATACACCCCAAGAAAAAGCACTTCCCCTTTCATATTTTTGGCTCATTCTCCAATCAAGAACAATTTCAGATTGTGGTCTGACTTTTGAGGGTTTATGTTAACATGTCTAAATCATCTATCATAAAGCACATTCACATATAAGAATTTAAAAGCAGGTTCAGAATGTGAACAAGTGAATGTGAAAGATCTCTACCAATAGTCTACCTCGTTTTTCCTATCTTTTTAGGAAATAAGCTCCTCTCTTTACTTAAATCCTTTCAGATATTGATAATCCATTAGTTTCAGGTGAGAGCTGAGAGCAGTAGGCAACCAAGATACAGCTCAGCTTAGTTTGTCTGTAACTTCCTATTCCTCTATAAATACTCCTAGGAAGGTCTTAATTTGGGGATCCAGTGTCAGGTAAGACTATGCAACAACAAGATTTATTTATTTGGCCACTGAATCTGTTGTGGATTTGGCTGTGAGTTGACTATATTTATGGCCAGTAAGATTTAAGCACTGTGCCACTGAATGGGGGATCATGTATGTTTCGGACTTTTTCCATTTTCTACTTTTCTATACATGGTAAAATATTTGGATTATATAGGTTTGACATTTATTGGTTGATATAACCAACAGATTATCTATAGAATATTGATCTTGTCTCAGACACAACTTAGTAGCGAAAGCATTTACTCCGCCATAATCGTCACCATTAATTAGCACTACTGTAATCTCCTCAAAGGACAAAGATACAACAAATATCACAAATGGGCCAGTAGAAAAATACTTCACCTTTACAGTGCCATCAGAGGATGCACTAATAATATAATGTCCATCTTGTGTAAATGTTGCTTCATTAACAAAGGAGGAATGACCACGGAATTCCTTCAGTGTTTTCCCAGATTTTAAACCATGAATTCTATCACAAATAAAAGAACAATATTCCTTATTTTATGATTGAGGCAACTGTTAAATGTATTTTGGGTGAATTTTAGAAGCTCAAAAGATAACATTAAGTGAAGAAAAAGGGCTGTACAACTGTTTGCAATATAATTGTAACTATGTCAAATAAAACCCCCAAAAAATTACACTAAGAAACTACAAAACATCACTGATGTAAGCTTGTCCTCAGGGTTGAACCTCTAAAACTCTAGTAATCAAGAGATTCAGAATCAGTGGGTCTCATCTGGGCCCCAGGAATCTTACTTGTAAAGGCCTGGTCCTTTAAAGTCATCATCATACTACTGAGGCTACAGGCTACATATTTTGGGAAATATGAATCACTGTTGTGTTTCCTTTTGAATGCCTCTTCTGAGGAAAGACTCAAATGGACCAAAGAATAGTATTGTTAGCTGTACTTGGGGGCTATGAGCTTCATTTATCTTTCTATAACACCTAATTCTGGTGAAGATATAAACAATTACTAGTACCTCCTTCCTCTGGGCCTTCATTATGTCAAACCCAAGTGAGGGTAGTTGTGCAAGTCTTACTTACCTAATTGTTTGGTCAAAGGAGGCACTAAGGATCTGACTGCTGTCCTTCGAAAAGCTCAGACAGGTGACCCCTTTACTGTGTGCCCTTTCAAATCTCCTTAAACACTGTCCACTCTGAATTTTCCAGACCTTTATTTTAAAAATAAAAAACTTGTAAATACAGTGTCCTACTAGAGCCCATAGAGCCTAGTAAGATACAATGCTCACTAATGTACCAAAACAGCATTAAAAATTCATGCTAATAGCTGAATATGATATGTTTGGTTCACATAGTACAATGATTATCTGAATCCTTTGAAACTGAAAACTCTTTCCCTGTAAATTATTAAAACAAAAGTTTAGACACCAAGTTCACTTAGCAGAGACCATTTTTGTATTTTATCAGCACTTAAATACAAACCACACCTAATAGGCTAAACACTATACCCTAAAAAGTAAAAAACTAAAATCATAGGAAAATCCATAATACACAGTGAGCCAGAGTGGTAAAACAGAAAAGACATGAGCAGATCTTAAGCCCTAGATCTGTCATTTGCCACCTGCTGTGACCTTAGGCATGTTAATGAACTACCACAGGTAGAATTATTATCAGGATTAAGCAGAGAGAAAAAAAAAGAATAGCAAAAAGTTGATGCATAATAAACGGTAACTATTATTACACTGAACATCGTGTATAAGACACCACCCATTACAGACTTCTTAAAATGTCATTACATATAAGAGGCCATGTCATTAAATCCATACCTTGATTTTTCCATCTTGGGCACCAGTTGCTAACATTTCTGTATCTCTGCTGAAACACATACAGAGAACAGCATCATCCATCATCATGAAGTTATCCTGGGCCTGGTACTTAAGATCCTGAAGGAAATAATAGTTAGCAGTTACAAAAATAACAACAGTCAAGACTGTCAGGTGGCCTTAGGTCTCTAAATACTCACTAAATGCAGTCTTAATTTATAACTAGAAAAAATAATCAATACTTCCATTTTAACAATAATGGGTGATCAAAGAGGCATTGGAAATAAATAGCAAATGGTTTTAGGAACTATAGGTGACACTTTGGAGAAATACATTTACATTTTTTGTTGTTTGTTTTGAAAAAGGATCTCACTGTGTAGCACAGGCTGGTTTTACTTGCTTATGTAACACAGGCTGGCCTCAAACTCATGATGATCCTCCTAACTCAGACTCCTGAGTATTGTGAATATAGACATATACTACCACTACCCTACTTTTTTATGTCATTTCCCAATATACATGAATTCACTGTTATTAAAGATGGAAAGTATAAAACTGTAGAGAAACTTTTCCTTGAAAAGATTAGTAAGTAAAGGGGCCAGGGAGATGGCTCAATGGAATAAGCGCTTCCCTGGCAAGTGCAAGGGCCTGAGTTCAATCCCCGGTTCTGCCAAAAAAAAAAAAGAAAAAGAAAAAGAAAAGATTAGCAAGTAAAAGAGCTGTGGTACTACACCATTTTACAGTGGTACTGGGGATTGAACTCTAGGTACTAGGCAAGCACTCTACCACATTCCCCGCACAATTAAGACTGCTGCATGGTTCAAAACGGGAAACTTGAAAAAAAAAAAAAAAGGGAAACTTGGCTGGGCATGGTAGCCTATAATCCCACCACTTGAGAGGGCACAGGCAGGAGAACTGCTGCAAGTTTGAGGCCTACCAGAATTACAGAGCAAACCCTGCAACAAATTAAAAAGAAAAAGAAAGAAGGAAAGAAAACTTTACAGAAATATATTCAGTACAAAGTAAAAATCATTCCACATTTCTTAGTGGAATTTAGTACCTTATGATAAAGGGGTTTTTGTTGTTGCAGTTTTACAGTGGTATTGGGGATTAAACTCAAGACTTCGTGCAGGTTAGGCAAGCACTCTACCACGGAATCACATTCCCAGCACAAAGTTATATATATATATTTTTTTTTAATTAAGGATTTTTTTTTTACATATCACAACTAAACATTATACTGTTTACAAAGCAAAGCAAGAAGTGTTATTTTAGAAGCTATATTTTTAATGTAATGTATATTCATAAACTTTCTAGATAGTATTTTAGAATATATATAATCTCTCCAAAAGAAAATAGTCAACTAATGATAACATAACTTTCAATGTAAATATGAAGTTACAAGATAACATTAAAGTTATAGCACAATGTACAGAAATTCAGGAGCTTCCTATATAGAACAGTAGAATCTTTACTCTTGAGCCAGCCAGTAACCTTCCACAAGATCCTGAGAGCTTTCTTCCAGCTGTTCATGTTGCATGCTTATTTCTATTTGGTACATCTGGTTGGTCAATTCTTTGGCTTGAGACATTTTTCTCATCTTAACAGTTGAGGCAGCTAGAAGCCTCTCACCCCTCTGTACATTTGTATGCAAATTATCTGCTCCGGGGCAGTTGTAGCACTCACACCCACAATCCTAGCACTGAATCATGATATAACCACAAACTCTAGACTGCATGAGGTTTGGGGAAGATACCTAGGCACAAACGCTAACACTGTGCTTCTATTGCCATATCATCACTGAATTCTTGCATTAGTTTTTCCTAGGAAAACAAAAGCAAATCTTTTTTTTTTTTTTTTTTAATGAGTAGAATATATTTATTGAGAGAAAGAAAGCTCCTGTCCTGAGAGAGGGACAGGAGGGGGGGGAGCAAACGGGTAGTTCCCTCCCACCCCCGACAAAGTTATATTTTAAATCAGTTCATGAAAGTCCATAGTTTTGGGGTTTTTTTTTTTTTTTTTTTTTTTGCGGAACTGGGGACTGAACTCAGGCCCTTGCACTTGCCAGGCAAGCATTTATTCAACTGAGCTATCTCCCCAGCCCCTGAAAGTCCATAGTTATTTCAAAACAACACTACACCAACTTTATCCTCTAAATAGATCAAAAACTAAACATAACATAAAACATAAAAGTTCTAGAAGAAACTATGAGGGAAAATAAGGATAAATTTGATACAAAAAGAATTTTTGGGGATGGGGAGATGGCCCAGTAGAATAGGGTCTGAGTTTAATTCTCAGTTCTGCCAAAAAAAAAAAAAAAATCGGGGGGCCAGGGAGATAGCTCAGTAGAATAAGCGCTTGCCTGACAATCGCAAGGGCCTCAGTTCAATCCCTGGTCCCGCCCCCAAAAAAAAAAATTAAATCATAAGCAAAGCCAAATCAAAAGATAAAAGTCAAAATTGAAAATTATTTGCTATAAAGGAGATAGCTCAGTGGCATAAGTGCCTGTCTGGCAAGCACAAGGTCCTGAGTTTACAATCAGGACTTTTTTTTTGATACTAAAAAAAAAAAAAAAAAAAAGTCTGAAAAGTATCTGCTATTTCTGTTTTGATTTCCTCGAAATATAGAATGGCCCTACAAATTAGAACAGCCCTAATAGAAAAATGGGTAAAGGATATTAACAGACTTCACAGAGTAGGAAATATTGATGGTTTTTAACATACAAAAATTATTCAACATAAAAAGATAAAATTAATACTATAATTAGATTAGACTTGAAACAATCTTAAAGCGACAGGTTTAGATCATGGTTCAGTCCCTGCAATGAAATGTGATACAGCAATTATCTCTGAGACATACTTTTAAGGGAAATGCAAGGAGCACAACAGTACATAGTATATTACCATCTGTTTAAAAAAAGGGGGGGGATACACAATCAGTAACTACTTGCATATGTATAGAACATATAAATTCTATATAATTACATAAACTCACAACCCTAGCTGGTCTGCAGAAGGTAACTGTGAAGGACATGGGTGGGAATAAAGTTCTACTTTTTTTTGGCTGGCTCAGG
The DNA here is from genome assembly GCF_000260255.1 of Octodon degus. Classification (NCBI taxonomy): domain Eukaryota; kingdom Metazoa; phylum Chordata; class Mammalia; order Rodentia; family Octodontidae; genus Octodon; species Octodon degus. The sequence continues at coordinate 13,375,493 of NW_004524621.1, read as the reverse complement.
CTGCCTTAAGGTTGGTCTGGTAAGGCAATTGGAGGTGGAGATCAATCAACTGAGCCTGACTGCATTTGCATGAGCAGGTGCTTAAACAACTAAGCTAATGGGCAGGCCCATAAAGTTCTACTTGAATAATTTGTTTTTTAATGTTGTTTAAATCTATCCATGTACTAGATTTTTTTAATGTTGTATTATTGCCCATTCAAAATAACACACATATAGGGCCGGCCAAATAGCTCAGCAGATTAAAGCGCCTGCAAGCAGGCACAGGGGCTTGGGGATCAAATCCCAGGCCTGCCACACTGGTGCTGGCCCTGCCCCCAGGGCACACTGAGATGGCAATTGAGACTGGGTGTAGTGGCTCCCGCCTGTAATCCCAGCTCTTGAGAGGCTGTAAACAGGTGGATCAATCACTAAGAGTCTGATCTGGTAGTGAGACCCTGAACACCCTGTAGACCCTTCTCTAAAATACAAAAAAAAAAAAAAAACCCACACATATAAACCTGAATCATTAAAATGATTTAAAATTTAGAAAATAAAGGTGTTCCTTTGGTTAATAATAAATTTAGGATTTATTTGGGTTTTTAAATTATAAAAGTAATGTATATTTGGACATATAGTTCCTTCCTTAAATAATCTTACAAATAAGACATAGACAAACTCAAAGTCAGTAATTCTTCCCCTGGGAAAGTAATATATTTGAAACACTTTACCTTTCTGATTTTTCCAGTAGTAAAGTTCCATACTTCAATGAATCCATCAACAGATCCAGTAACCAGATACTGACCATCGGGAGAAAATCGAGCACACTCCACATGCGATTTCTGACCAAACTATTTCAAATGAAATGAAGTAAAAGCATTTTTATAGTGGCTTTAAAACAATTCCTACTGTAATTTTTTGAGAAATCCTGCCCTTACATAAAGTCATAGCCAGCCTATGTATTGGGAGGGTATTTCTACATGTGGACACAAGGAGCTGATAGATGTTTTCTCTGACCAATTTTATGTCTACCTCAGACTAAGGTCTTGCTAAAATCACCTACAACTATTCGCATGACATTCACACTCAATATGGCCTAATATGTTCCTGCTGTGCATGAAAGGGGTCATATTTTCAAAGCAAATGTATACTTTCCTATACTATTTTGTAAAAAAATTTTCCATCACTGTCTCATGAACCTTTAATCAAGTGATACCTGTGACTGATCAAATCAGTGATGACAAATTAAAGCTGACAGACCATTTACCACTGATGATGTTCCCAATAAAACACAAAAACTAAGAACAGAAAAAGCTCTACTGTGGGGCTGTCCAGATAGCGCAGTGGACTAAAGCACCTGCTTAGGCACAGCACAGCAGCCAGGGTTTGATCCCTGGTGTGCCATGCCGGCCACGCCCCCGGGGCACACTAAGATGGAGAATGAGACTGGACATGGTGGCACACACCTGTAATCCCAGCACTTGGGAGGCTGAAAACAAGAGAATCACTACAAGTCAGATCTACGTAGTGAGACCCTGTAGACCTGTACTAACTTAAAAGAAAGGAAAAGAAAAAGCTCTAATGTAGATGTCATTTCCAATGCAAAAACCAAAAGTGTTTATACCATAAAAGCTTAGCCTTATAGCATGATTTTAATGGATTTCTACTCAGCTGAAGCCTTCAGCTAGGGCAAATTAACATAATGCTTAAAAATATCACTACATTCAAGTAAGAACATATAATCTACAAAAGAAAAATCTAAAATGCTGAACTAGCCAGGGCATGGCACCACACAACTATAGTACTGGTACTCCAAGGCTGAGGCAAGCGGATTGCTATGGGTTTAAGGCCAGCCTCACCTACATGATGAGACCTTGTCTCAAAAAAATAAAATGAAATACTAAAGTAAAAAAGTAGACTATGAAGCATTTAAAAATCTGTGAATTCAAACCCAGAGACACATTGCAATACAAAGGTGCCAAAATAGCAAATATACTGGTAATTCTGGGAACTGCAGCAATTATTTGACTATTCTTTTTCCTAGAAAAGTCTCAGATTAAAATTACAAAATAAGGGCTGAGGATATGGTTTAATGGTAGCGTGTTTGCTTAGTATATGTGAGGCCCTGGGTTCAGCCATCAGTACCCTCACCCCCCCAAAAAAGGAAATCAGTCACAAATTGATAAAATAATCTTTCTTAAGTATCACATCAACCTATTTTATGACTCATCCCTGGCATTTTGACTAACAGCAGGCAAAAAACCAATGCTGAACAAGACAAGTATGCAGATAGTCTACAGTTAGTCACCAGGTTTAACCCAAGAGTTAATCGTTTCTTCATATGTAGGCACCCTGAAAGGAAAAGAATGGAAGATGATAGGCCAGATGCCAAATGTATGTCCACTTGCTCATACCTCTGAGCTATGCTGCTGGGCTACAACAGTGTCCCAGTATACACAAACACCAGTCCTGAGTTGTCAGAGCCACAGCAGGAGTTCTCTCCAGTGCCCAAGCTCCTGTCACAGGCCAATGTGAGCCCAAGATGAGTCCTCCACAAGTGATTACCAACTTGCTGAGTGTCTAAAGATCATACCTTAATATGCCTGCTCAGCTGTGTAGGAAACTTTTCTTCTTCCACATCTTTGACAGCAGCTTTGCCTCGAAACAAATCTATAGTCATACCAGGAGGCAGCAACCCCTGGTGCTGTTGCCATTTCAGTGCCTATGGGAAAAGAAAGCAAAGCAATCTGCTCAGGTACTTTTAAGATCTGGATATCACTTTTCAGACAAAAACAAGCTTAAAAAGATAAAGTTCAGAGAAAGTAGTAAGCCTCCCAGATGCCACCTATCTTTGCCTATCCAAACAAACAAAGAATACAGACTCTATCCAAGAATACAGGCTCATCTCAAAGTAGGAAGGGACTCTGAGTGCCAAGTAGTCTATGTATCCCACATGTCTACCTATTTTCCTTACAGGTACAGTTCTTTTAGTATTCACAAAATTTAGAAAACAGAGGTTCCCACAGTTACAGTACTCTGCTACTGTTTTTTATACTCTACATTCATCTTTCCTCCCCTTGCATAATGTGCTTAACTTCCCTATTGGTAGTCATATTCAAAATGTTATGCTCTTTTTTTAGCTATCATCAGATTATACTCTAACATAATTATCATGTAGTAGTTATAAACATGCTGTTTAATGGATGTGTTACAGTCTACTTAATATTGTATATTCCCCAGTCTCTACCACCAAAACCCAACCAATGTGCTTAACCAAGCCAGGAATCCCAAAGCCAATTAAGAACCAATTGTCTCTCTCCTTACATTCAACCAATTAAATGTAGAAGAACACCTGAGTTCATTTTTCCACTCTCCCTAGAAGTGATAATAAAACCAACACGTATCTACAAAAACAAAAGGGAAGAAACGACAGCAGACAATATATGTTACTTAAATTTCAGAAGATAAAAAGTGAATGGATTAGTGATAACCATGGAGAATGCTAGACACCAAAGCAGATGTTACAATTATCGCAAAAAGGCAATGACCCCACACTCGGCCTAGCCAAAGAACCTCTTGTGGGTTGGTGGGCATTCTCCTAGTCTTTTGTGCTCCAAAGAAGTGCTATTCTTGGGCTGAGGTGATAGTTCAACAGCATAAGCACCTGGCTGGCAAGTGCAAGGTCCTGAGTTCAATTCCCAATATCACAAAAAAAAGAAAGAAAAGAAAAGAAAAGAAAAGAAAAGAAAAGAAAAGAAAGAAAGAAAGAAAGAAAAAGAAATGCTATTCTTTCTGTGACTGGCACAGAAAGAAAAACAGCACTCATACACTATACTGCTGATACATCCATAAATCTTTGGAGCTATTACAACAGTGGAGTTTTTCATTAAGATAAGCCACCTTTCACAGTTGCTAATGCTTTTACTCCCCTTGCAAGAGCTGGTCTGGGTTAAGCAGTGGCCATAAAAAGAGAGAAATTACATCAAGCTCATCTCTTTAGTACATGAGCAATTATAACGGACACAAAATCTTCCCAGGGTCCTTCAAATTCCCCCATTTTTGTCAAGCCAAAATAAGTCAGGAAAATAGAGATTATTTATTACATGACTTCCAACAGACCAATGTAGTTATTGAACCTATAAGGGTTGTTCAGCCTGGGGTCCCTTCTCCATGTATGATTCACCAAGATTGGCCATTGATAATAATTGATCTAAAAGACTTCCTTTGGCCCTCAAGATTGTGAAATGTTTGCTTTCATCCTTCTATCAACAACTCAGCTCCTAGAGTGAGATCTCATTAGAAAGTGCTGCCCCAGGTTATGTTTAATAGTCTTACTGTATGTCAACCTTCTGTGGCTCTGGCACTAAAACAATCAAACAACAGTTGCTACAAGCAATTATTTTTCATTACACAGATGATACCTTGTTAAATACTACAGAACCCACCAGAGCTTTTAAAGCTACCTCATCAACACTAAAACAAATTCAAAGTTTCTGACTGATTATAACACCTGATTATCAAAAAAAGATCCCCCCTAGAATTACTTGAGTTATATTTTAACAGAGCATACAATCAAACTCCACAAGTCCTCTGCTAAGAGAAACCAACTGACTAAATGATTTTCAAAAACTTCTAGGTAATATTAACTAGCTCCATCCCAGTCAAGATATTCTTACTCAGCAACTGACACACCTAATTAATAATTCTTCCAGGTGATCCCAATTTGTCCTCCCCTCATATCTACAATAAGCTATTCAACTGTAAACTGGATCATATAGATTCACAATTTCCTATTCAAATTTTCTTTTTCCCACTCTGCTTACCTACTAGACTTATTAGACAATTAGTTCCTACATTAAATTTTTTTTAATTCCTTATTTTGAGTGACAGAGGCCATAAAAACATCACAGCTTATGCTAAGCTCATAGCTTCTCTTATCATCATGAGTAGAAGTAAAGTTAATCAGTTATCCTCAGGTAATCCAGACTTTCATCCCTCATGGAGAATTTAAAACTTTGCTTCAGTTACTGAGCACCAAGATGGCACAGTGGTAAGCAGAAGGCCTCTCTGAGAGGCTGGAATGTAGCAACGCGAGGAAGACAAAAAGGAAAGGGGGTCCCCTGGACCCAGAAGGATCTGAAATGTGAACTGAAGCCCACAGAGAGAGTGAAGAAATTTCAACGAAGAAAGACAAGATAGCCAGTGGTGCCTTCACCCTAAGACAGGACTCACTGCACATGAACAGTTGAAACCTGCAGACATATAGCAACTGGTGGCAATCCCAAACACCTCCAAAAGAGACAGCCGTGGAGGACAGCAGAGGTCATGAAGGACCACATTAGCTGACAGTGAGTGCTGAGAGCTCAGTTGTCCCACAGGGGAGAGTAATTGGCCAAGAGCCTCTTGGACAGGAGCCAAGTGAGATCAGAACTAAGAGCAGTTCTGGACTTCATCTAGCAGCTCCTAGCTGGGCTCAGGCCCACAGAAGGTACATTGACAGCTACAGGCAGAATAGGACTAGTCTAGGACAAAAGGTACAGGCTTGCTGAAATCATCTACTACCCTGCCAAAAAGCTACTGCTGGCTTACTGCGATAGATCAAAATGAATTGGGATTCTGTCTCCACATGTTGTCTACCAGTGACTGCAGAGACATACAAGGAAGTTGACTTTTTTTTTTTCTTTCTTTCTTTTATTTTTTTTTGCTGTGGTTTTCTGTTTTTTGTGTTTATATTTTTGTGCATTTATTTTTCTTCTCTTAAATCTTTTTGTTTAATCTTGTTCTTATATAAATGTGAACATGGTTTCTAGCCTCTTTGTGGTTTTGGACCTGCTATGTTCTTTTTATCTCTTCCTTCTCTCTTTCCCTCCAGTCTTTGGGACTATTTTCCCGAAGTTAACATGATACCACTTTGACCTCCCACCTTATTTCTAATTTCCTCCTCTTCTTACATTTCTCTATTTTCTTCCTAACCCATTTTAAATTTTAACCCCTGAGGGCAGAACTGACATATTAAGGGCTTGTATACGGGATATAATTTTCTGGTTTGTTTTATATTTTTTTATTTAACTACAAATCTAGTTCATACACTTAAAAGTGACAAATTAATGGTTATCTCAGTTTGTCATTTTCTAGGATGTGTTTGACTCTTTGCTATTGCTGAAGGTACCACTATAGCCATAAGTGAAATAACTGTTCTAAACAGCTGTTCTTCCTGGTAGTTCAAGACTGAGATTGACTACCAGTTACAGACAAATACTGTGGCACAATACCAAAGAACCAGGGGCTGCGCCAAATAGCCAACAACTTCACTTCACATTCTCAACAAATTGAAGCGGTAAGCTCTTGAAACAGACTCAAAACCCAAAAACCGCTACACCTGAAATATAACTTGGTGAAGTACTCATTTCTTAAGTGTTCTAAATACTAGCAATAAAGTGACCCACCATAGACAATTTAAAGCATCATCCCAGTAATTAAACTGGAAAAAGAAAGAAAGGAAGAAAGGGAGAAAGAGAGAAAGGGGGGGAGGGGGAGAGGAAGGAAAGGGAAAGGAGGGGAGAGAAGGGCAACTGAGATTGGGTGTGATGGCACATGCCTATAATCCCAGCTCTTGGGAGGCTGAACACAGGCAGATCACTACAAGTCTGATCTATGTAGTAAGACCCTGTAGACCCTTACTAAAAAATACAAAAAGAAGAAATCCACAAGAAAAAAAAAAAAAAGAATAAAAATCCCACTGAAAGTATCTGCAGCAGATTAAGACAATGTGAGGACAAGATCTTACACATAGAAGACTGGCTTGTGGTTAGTGATCATGAAAAGAAAGATTTCTTAAAATTTGTAAGGGACCATGAAAAATCAATACAGTAGCTGCTAGATAAGGCAAAGAAGAGTAACTTAAGATTGATTGGAGTCAATGAGAAAGCAACAAATAGCACCAAAAA
>NW_004524621.1:13349102-13368470 GCF_000260255.1 Octodon degus | reverse complement strand
AGTAAACTTCCCTGGCAAAGACAAAGAATCTGACATATATATATATATATATATATCACAAATGTCATGGCAGTAAACTTCCCTGGCAAAGACAAAGAATCTGACATACAGTTGAGTCATACAGAACTCCAATTAGCTACTACAAAAAAAAAAAAAAAAAATCGATAGCCATGCATACCATACTCAAGATTCCAGAAATTCAACACAAAAATAGAATCATAATAGCTACTAGGGAAAAGAAACTAATCACTTATACAGGAAACTCTGTAACAATCACAGCGACTTCTGAGCACGCATCCTCAAGTCAAGGAAAAGATGTAGCGAAGTATTTCAAGTTCTAAAGGACAACCTTCAACCAGACTGATGAACTTTGCAAAACTTTCACAACTGATGGAGAAATAGATACTTTCATGAAAAAGAACAGCTGAGGAGATTTATGCCCACAAAACCAGCAGCACTCCAAAATGTCTGAAGGACATTCTAGAAAGAGATAAGTACAAAAACTCCGTGAACTCCAGCAGAAGGAATCCAATAGACAAGGCAGAGAGGGGGAAAAAAAAAGAGGGAAAGCCAACAACAGGAAAATAACATGACAAGGGTAAGTCAATACATATCAGTTATAACCATCAATGTTAATGGTCTCAATTCACTAACCAAAGGACACAGACTGGCAAAATAGTATCAAGAAGTAAGATCCAACAATATGCCATACACAAGAAACACATTTAATTCAAAAAGAAACTCAATGACTAAACATCAAAGGATGAAAAACAATACTCCACATGACAGTAACCCAGAAAAAGGGGTAGCTATCCTATTTGCAGATAAAGTGAATTTCAAGCAAAAATAGTTTATGAGAGACAAAGAAAGAGGCTGGGGAGATAGCTAAGTAGAATAGGCACTTGCTTGGCAAGTGCAAAGGCCTGAGTTCAATCCCTGGTTCCACCAAAAAAACCAACCAAACAAACAAACAAAGAGACAAAGAAAGTTACTACATCCTTGTAAAGGGAACAATCCAAGAAGAGATAACAATCATAAATATATTTAACAAATATCAGTGCACCCAACTATATAAAACAAATACAAAACAGGCATGAAAAAATCTAATAAGCACGAATATAACTGTATTGGGGGAATCTCAAGACATCACTTTCACAAAAAAAGAGATCAACTAGACAAAAAAAAATCAAAAGTAAAACACTAAAACTGAACCAAACATTTGAACAAATGGACTTGGTAGATGTCTATAGTATTCCACCCCACAACACCAGAATACACATTCTTCTCAGCTACACATGGGATATTCTCCAAAACATACTAGCACATAGAAGATGCTTAAGTAAATGCAAAGGAACTGAAATTACTCCATGCGTATTATCAGACAACAGTATAATGAAATTGGAAGTCAACAGCAAAAGAAACTACAAGAACTTCATAAACACATGGAAATTAAGTAGCACCCTCCTGAACAACCAAAAGGTCACAGATGAAATTAAGTAAAAAATTAGGAAAGTTTTTACAATTAAATGATAACAACAATACAATTTACTGGACATTTTGGGACACACTGAAAGCAGTCCCAAGAAGTAAATCTATAGCAGTGAATACCTGTATCAGAAAAACAGAGCAAATGAAAATAACTTAATGGTGAACCTCAAACTTGCTGAACATGAAAACTGAACCCATACCTTTCACCATGCACTAAATTTGAAATGGAACAAAGAACTAAATATTAAAACAGAAATATTAAATCTGCTAGAAGATAGAATAGGCAGAACTCTTGAAGACATTGGTGTAGACAAAAACTTTATGAATAAAACCTTGATTGCACAAGAACTATCACAATAATCAACAACTGGGATCTCATTTTACTAAAATGTTTCTGCATAGTGAAAAAACCACAACAGAATGAAGAGACTATCTACAATGTGAGAAAAAATGTTTGCTGGCCATTCCTCAGACAAAGGATTACTATCAAGGACATATAAAGAGCTAATAAAAGGAGCAGGGGAAATAGTTTGGCAGTCTAGTGCCTGCCTGGCAAGCCAAAGCACCTGACTTGGATCACTGGTACTGCATGCCATGCCATTCCTAGAACCCCAACATGCAACGTAGACCACCAAAACCACATGTGGTGGCACACATCTGTAATCCCAGTGCTGCGGAGGCTGAGACAGGGAGATCACTATGTACCAACAGACCTCCCAAATTTAAAGACTCAATCCAAAAATAGGCATCTGACATGAATACACATTTTTTTCCAGATGAAGAAATACAAATGGCAAAAAAATGTTCAACATCACTGGTCACTCAAAAGATGCAAATTAAAACACTGAGATTATATCTTATCCTAGAAAGAATGGCTATTATCAAGAAATCAGTAACAAATGCCAGCTGGGGAGATAGTTCAAAGGCATAAGCCTGGCAAGCTCAAGGTCTTGAGTTCAATCCCTACTACCAAAAAAATTTTAAAAATAAAAAATTTAATGATGCTCATTTATTAAAAAAAAAAAAAAATGCTGGCCAGGGCTGCGGGGAAAAAGGAACCCTTCTCTCCACTGTTGGTGGGAAGGCTAACTTGTGTGACTACTGTGGAAATCAGTGTGGAGAGTCCCAGATAAACTAGGGTTAGAGGTCCCATTTGACCTAGCTATTCTTCTTCTGGGTATCTTCCCAGAATTAAAAACATCATACCACAGTGATATATGTGCACCTATGTTTATAGCAGCACAATCTGTCATAGTTAGATCTTGGAAAGACCCAAATGCCCATCAAATGAGGAGTAGATAAAAAAGATGTGACTTTCTTATACAATGCTGTACTGTTCAGCCATAAAGAATAAACTGGAGACTTTTATAGGTAAACAGACACAAATGAAGACCATACTCTTAAATGAAATAAAACAGAGATGCACATGTGTAAATAGCGTTGTCTCCCTAGTGTGAGAAAGAGTAAACAAGATCCACAGTGTACAACAGATGTTATAAAATGGGAAGAAACTTCAAAAGGAAAGGGAAACTGGGATGGAAGAATGGAGAAAAGAGGGAAAGAGGAGGGAAAAAAAAAAAAATATATATATATATATATACACACACACATATATATGATAGTTAAAATAGTTATACTAACAAGTTTCTCTTAGTTCATTGAAAGAAAGGTTTGTGTTAATATTGTTTGGACAATTACATGCCAATATCTTGTACTGAGTAACTTTTTTTTTTTTTTTTGTACCAAGAATTGAACTTACAACATCACACTTATAAAGCAGGCACTGTGCCACTGACCTATATCCCTGGCCCCTGAATACAGATAAGCACTTGCACTTTTTAACTACTACTACTACTTTCTTTCTTTCTAAAGTTATTCATTCTAAAGTTATTCATTCTAAAGTTATTCATTCTCCACAGGGGCCAGGGAGATGGCTCGTGTAGAATAAGCACTTGCCTGGCAAGCGCAAGGGCCTAAGTTCAATCCCTGGTTCCGCCAAAAAATAAAAAATAAAATAAACCCACTCCACAGACACACATTGGCTACTGATCGCTCTGACCACACTAAAAAGTACAATGTTGTTCTCTAAAATTATTACAAGCAAATTCTCTTCTACATAAAAGGCAGAATCAGGCACTATCATAACTGCTTTACAAACTTTTCCTCAAGAACATTTATATCCAATCTTTGATTCTCAAAGAATATGTTATATATTCTGTATAAAAGATTGAGATCACCCATGGCAAGCCCTCTCTCACACCAGATCTATTGTTATTTTTTCTACAACTACAATAGTTCAGACATACTTTTGTCCTCCTTTAATTACCCATCTCCATTGTTATTCCAGACTCTCCAGACCCATTTCTAAAAGGAATAAAGCAGCTGAAGCTTTGGTTATGTTTTCTGCTTTTGATAAATGAACTTTTAGACCAAAACTGGACTGCCTTTCATAAAGATTTTCCTCCAACAAAGATTCAGGCCCAAGGGAGAATGCCTAGGGGAGAATATGTGCTTGTTAAAAGAGCCCACTAAATCTTTAAAAACATGCTAAAGAAAAGGGGAGAAGGGGCTGGGGAGCTAGCTCGGTGTGCTAAGCGCCTAAATGGCAAGCACAAAGATTGGAGTTCAATCCCCAGTACACCCAGGCACGCCATGTGAGACCCTCTAGCAAATAAATAATTAAATAATTTTAAAAAAGAAGAGTGCTTTGGGCCAGATAGCTCAGGGGATTAAAGCACCTGCTTAGGCAGACACAGGGGCCAGGGTTCAATTCCGGGCCTGCTGTGCCAGCCCCACTCCCAGGGCACACTGAGAGAGCAACTGAGACTGGGCATGGTAGCATGTGCCTGCAATCCCAGCACTTGGGAGGCTGAAAAACAGGAAGGATCACTACAAGTTCAATCTGTGTAGTCAGAACCTGTTGACCCTGTACATGTAATGTATTTCTTTTTAAATTAAAAAGAAAAGTGGAGAAATAGTCAATCCCACAAATGATGCTACATAAAGCTCTAATTACTCTTTAATTTTTTCAATCTTAACAATCAAGGTCAAACCCTGCAAAACAACACTGGTTCCCTAAGCCCACACACACAGAGCACTTACTAGTTGTGTAAAAAGACATTAAGGCTTTAAGAGGTCCTGTTTCTTTATTAATATGGGGTTGAGCACTTAACTGCATTGTCAAATGGAAAGGACAAATTTGGTTACCAGCATGGTTGGTAAAGCCTTTGGGAGAGACCCAATTTCCAAGGCTGAGAACCTCTATTTGGAAAAGAGAAACCCACTTCCTTTCCTGCTGCCAGAGACAACTAAACCTCCCATAATGAACTGTGGGAGCCTAAAATGAGTAATTCAAGGAGCAGATGAAGTCCTTCAACACACAAGACAACAAAAGATCCCTGAAATACTCTTCCTGGCCATGCATGCCATAGTCAGCTGTCATTGTTGCTTTGTTATTAACTGCTCTTTTTCTCCTTGTCTAGTCTGTAAAATCAAAATGAAGGCATTGACAAGCCAAAAACAATACCATGTCTGTCTTGCTAAACAACTGCTTAAAGAAACAAAAAGAGGAAGATGTGGAGTTCCGTTCCTTGTGATACCCAAATAGTCAACATCTACTGAGACTGACTGAGGCGGGGGTGGGACTGCTAAATCCAAGGAGCAGGAACATCTTGAAGATGAGATGTTTTGCCAACTCACACAGATGGGCCTTGCAGGGAAACAAGGAAGTTCCTGAGGGGACAATTAGATAAAAGTAATTCAGCCAGTCACTTTGCCTTGCTTGCCTGCCTTGCTACCTGATGCAAACATCTGCTTTAGCAGAAAACTAGCTTTTTTATTCCTCAATAAATCTGAGTCTCAGTCAGTTAGGGGCTTCATTTTAATGGGGTGCTCTGTCCCTGCCCTCAGGGTGGGCTGAGCTGACCATTAAAAAAAAAAAAAAGAAAAAAAGAAACATTAAAAAAAAATTTTTTTTTTAAAATGGGGTGCTCTGATCCTCCACAAAGATATTGTCTGTCTCTTGTGCCTTCATTTGTCTCTCCTGCCTTCATTCATCTAACTTGGTAGCTCAGGCTGGCCTTGAAATCACTATGTAGTTCAGGCTGATCCCAAAGTCCTAGCAATCCTCTCACTCAGCCTCCCAAGTACTGGGATTACAGCCATACACCATCACACCCAGGTAGAGCTTATGTTCTTAACCACTATTTTAACACTGCATCTCCTAGTAAAGAGGAAAGGTGGCATGGCCACAGCTACTGGTATAAGTAGCTCAAGGGGCAGTCCCTAGCTCTTATAGTGCCTGATTTCTTAAGCCAAGATAGAAAGATTACACACATACAGAAAAGAATATTGAGAGTTTAGGGTTATTTCAGTTCCACAAGCATTTAATTACCTGTCCCAGCAATGCCATGAGACGAGATGGAGGCACTACACTGACTTCCCCAGCTAAGGCCTGGGCAATTGCTGCTCTTCTTTTCTCTTTGCTACTTCCATCTGGGTATGCCTAAAAAAAGGAGAGGAGGTAGCATTACTGCCAAAAAATAACGACAAGATATAAGTGTCTATTTAAAATAAACAAGCAACTGGACTCTTTTAGAATATTTTGCTGAGTTTACACACCTATAATATTCAAATAACGGAACTTAGAAAAAAAGGGGTATACAGATGAATGTCCATTTTGTGTCTGTGTATTCAAAGTGGTTGGGATAGATATATAGTTACATTCTCTTAATGAATAGAATGATTTGTTCTAATAGTGTTTGTAAATAGGATCTCAAGTCCGCATCTTGTACAGCAATTATCCACTAAGAAGAATATATGCAGTGTATTAGTTATTGAAACTGTACTACCGATTTGATTTGAAACTGTCTCATTGCTATCTGTTTATCAATAAAATTTTGAAAAAAATAAAATAAAATAAACAAGCTAAATATTCCAAGAAGAAAAAACATGAAACTACCCAGTTAAACAGGGGATTTATTGAATCAATTTAGTTTTTTTAAATGGCTTTTGAGTTCTACCACTAACATCTCAAAAGTATGAGGGAAATGATGTCAGCCAATGCACAGTCCAAGTAAACATGACCAGAGCTAGAAATATTTTTCTAGTTTTTGAGATAATTTATAGAAGCAAAGGACTCTCTTATATTAAAATTGTCTTTCAATCAAATGACTCCCAACCCTAAAGCACTTCATCATCTCTAACATAAATCCAGTTCTAGTAATATAAATTCCTTTCCTTCATTCTCATGGTCTCTTGTAAATTTATGTCAACTTTGCATTACCCAGTGCCTATTAAATTTTTCTTCCTTTTGTTCTGACCAGTGAAAGCTCAGATGGGAAAGAAGCACACTTGCACACATGCATGCACACAAAATACAAGGTTTTAGAGGAATAAAGTATCATTTACCATGTTCTACCAGTATACATAATCACTCAAAGGCACCAGCTTCTGGGGATGGAAATGGCTGGATAAAACTCTTATTGACACAAATGCTCAGAGAACATACTAGCAACCTGGAAGCCTTGCAGGGTCAAATAAACACTTGGGCTAATGTGGAAATGATAGCACAATAAAATTTTCACTTTTTTTTTTGTTTTTAATAACTTTGAACTTTTTTTTTTTTTTTGCCATGGTGGCGGTGTTATGGATCAAATCCAGGGCCTTGTGCCTTCACCTCTTTACTAACTAATACACAACCTCAAAATTAGGAGTGTAGATAGAAGACTCAACACACTCAGAAAACTCAATAAGACTGTTTTCTCTAATATATTTTAGCCAACATATATAAAGAAAAAAGCGTCCTCAAAAATTAAATCAAAATCATAAAATATCCAATGAAATGGTTTTAAAAATTACAGCATATTTTCAGTTAACAAGTATCTTTGTAAGTAGTCATACCTCACGAGGATCAAAATAAGACCTCGCCAGGAGATTCTCCAGATGAATATACCGCTTTGGCTGTGTCTGTTTTAACATGATCATGGGGTCAGTTTGTCTCAGAAGTGACCTGGCAGCACCCAGTTCACGGAGCTCTATCAACTCCAAAACCACCTGGACAAAGGAAAGAAAATGGATGTCCCAATGCATTGCCTTATTAATATTCCTATTTCAGTAAGATTCCTGACACAGATAATGTCACCATAATGATTTCCAACGCTGAGAAATGCTCCTTTTCTACTAGCAATTCCAAGTGAACAACTTAAATAACAACTTCAATTCTTCAAACTCTGTCTTTCACTTTTATCTACCAACCCAGCCTTGTTTAGAACACAGATCTTAAAGAAAACTAACAACGGGAATATCTCCATGGGCTCCAGAGAAACCGTTCTCTGGAAGTAAAGGAGTTACTGGACTTAAATGGGTCATAAAAAACTAAACCTACTTCATTTTTTCTATTTCAAATAATATGGCAATTTCCAGAAAATCCACTCCAAGGCAGGTGTGGTAGTGAACACTGATAATCCTGGCACTTGGAATGTTGAAGCAGAAGACGACAGTGAGTTCGAGGCCAGCCTGAACTACATAATGAGATCCTGTCTCATAAAGGGTGAAAAAAACACTGCAGAAAATCCACTCTGTTCTCTCCTGCTTGCTGCCTGTCTCTCCCTCCTTTTTTCCTCCATGGTTATTCCCTTGTTGATTCCTATTTTGTAAGTTTATTTTTCATATTTGTCTTCTCAATGTTGTTTTATGATAAATAATTTGATCTCTGTCCTAGGATCCTGGGCTGGAGCTTCTAAAACCTTGGAATTTTGCCAGTAACAGATAAGTCTAAGCTAGGCATGGTGATGCACACCTGTAATCCCAGCACTTGGGAGGCTGAGACAGGAGGACTGTAGCAAGTCTGAGGCCAGTGTGGGCTGCATATTGAGTTGAAGGTCAGTTTGAACTACATAAAGAGACTTTATCTCAAAAACAAACAGATACATCTTTGAGTCCCTTTGATCACACTGGAGTTTATGCTAAGACAATGGCTAAGGATAAGGACTGGTTCCCAGAAAACCCAAGCATATGGTTAGGTTTAGGCTGAGCCACTCCAACATCTAGAGTAAAGGAGGAGGCTTAATACTGAATCTAAAATTCAATTATCAATCATGTCTACCCAATGAAATCCCAATAAAAATGTCAATGAGAGGACCCACCCATCAGCTCAGTTGTTTGGGGCCAGGGAGATGGCTCAGTGGAATAAGTGCTTCCCTGGCAAGCACCAGGGCCTGAGTTCAATCCTCAGTTCTGCCAAAAAAAAAAAAAGTCAATGAAACCTCCTGGTTGGTGAACACATTGACAGTGTCAGATGAGTGATACACACCAATTTCAGAGATGGTAGCACAGCTCTGCATTCAGACCTTCTCAGACTGTGCCCTGCGTGTCTCTTCATTGAGCTGCTCTTGATCTACATCTTTGATAATAAAACTGTAATCATAAGCATAGAGCTTTTCTTGAGCTCTGAGTCATTCCAGAAAATTATTAAATCTGAGTGGGTCATTGGAAACTCTCCCCTCCAATTTTTCTTTTCTTTTTTTTTTTTTTTTTTTGGTGGAACCAGGGATTGAACTCAGGACCTGGCACATGCCAGGCAAGTGCTTATTCTACTGAGCCATCTCCCTGGCCCTGCCTTTTTTTTTTTTTTTTTTTGAGGCAGGGTCTCACTATGTAGTGCAGGCTGGCCTTGAACTCACCACAATCCTGCCTGAATCTCCTGTGCTGGGATTACAGACATGTACCACCACTACTGGTTGAGATCCTCTAAATCTGTAGCCAAGTGATAAGTGTGGGTAGCCTGCACATGCTCAAAGTTAGTATCTGAAGTAAAACCAATCCTGTAGAGGACTGACACTTGTGTGGTCTGCACTAAGTACAGGTGGTAAGGGCCAAAAATGAATCACAGTACACCAGATCAGTTAAGAAATACAGTGGAGCGTCCCTTCATAAACTTACTTCATTCCAAATCCTGGAAAAGATGGCTATGTTTGTGTTTGTGTAGGAAAGACAGACATAGTTATAGTCATCACTCAATACAGAGTTTGCAAATAAAAACAAAATTTTGCTAACACTTCTGGTTGGGAACCAAACTGTTTACAAACAAACATGTTCCTGAACCAAAGTGCTGTTGTACTTAGAATTTCCCTGAATTCAATCCCAAGCATTGCAAAAAAAATTTCCATTTGAGAACATACTTGATTTTCCAAGAAAGAAAAAAATACATGCTGTCAACTGTGAGTTTTATAAATTACAATCCTATGGTGCTTCACTGATGCTTTAGGAGGTCAAGTTCAGGAACTGGACAACAACAAACCAACCCAAGGTTAAAAGCATTACCACCACTCTTACCTGTTCATAGAGATCAATAAGTGTTTTGTCTGGCAATTTCAATGACTGTATAGCCTGTAAAACAGTATCCCAATGGCCACTATTAATGTCAGCCACAAAACTCTCGATACTGTCCACGGTATTCAGAGACACAGTAGTTTCCTCCTGTAAGGTAGCCAAAGCCCGATGTAAACTGTTCTCCTTCAGGTACTGCATAATAAGACGGATCACACTGAAAGAAAGCAAGTCATCGAGCTCAGAAAGCCTCACTCACCAGAAGCCAAAAGTAAAATTCACTCCAGCTTACTTCTCCTACTCAATCATTTTTCTTTTTAAACTACCTTCCATTTCTTTTTTAAGGCAAGGTCTTGCTATGTGGTCCAAACCAGACCCTATGTAGCCAAGGCTGGCCTCAAATTCACAGCAATCCTGCCTCAGCCTCCCAGGTGCTAAGATTCCAGGTATATGCCACCCATCATAGTTCACTATTTTCCATTTCTTTAGTGTATAAAACTTTCACAAAATCACAATATCTAAGTTCCAAGTACCCCCATCCTAGAGACCAAAGAATCACTTGCCCAAAATGTCTAAGTCAGAAAAGGAACTGGTACCAATAACTCTTATCTCTTAAGCCACCCAGGTTCTTACTAAATCTTGTAACTGTAAAATCGTATGCTTTAGTTGTTTTAAACCTATTCTAGTTATTGACAAAAATATCAATGACTTAAGGTTTTTTTAATAACAAAAATGAACTAGTATTTTCTTAATGGGATTTGCTGAACACAAAGAAGCAGCATTGTATGTAAAACCAGAATACAGCTATGCCTCATTTACAAAAATCATGTCAGCTTTTAGTCAGCTACTCAAAACAACCCTGTGAGATAGATTTATCTCAAATTTACAGGTGAGGATATGACCAATAACAAATAAATGGAAAAATGAGGATCTGAACTGGCAGTGTGGCTTTTGAGCATATATATATCCCTGATGAGAAAGCATTCACCACCTTAAAAACTCCAGCAAAGCTGGTCTTGGTGGCACATGCCTGTAAGCCCCACACTTAGGAGGCAGACCACTGTGAGTTTGAGACCAGCCTGGATTACAGAGTGTGAGTGAGTGTGTGTGTGAGAGACAGACAGACACACGCACACGCACACGCACGCGCACGCACACACACAGGGAGGAAGGGAGGGAAAAAAAAGAACTTT
Organism: Octodon degus; assembly: GCF_000260255.1. Lineage (NCBI taxonomy): Eukaryota > Metazoa > Chordata > Mammalia > Rodentia > Octodontidae > Octodon > Octodon degus. The sequence continues at coordinate 13,357,461 of NW_004524621.1, read as the reverse complement.
CTACTTACGGTAATCTTTTTTTTTTTTTTTTTTTTTGGAGGAACCAGGGATTGAACTCAGGCCCTTGCACTTGACAGGGAAGCACTTATTCTACTGAGCCATCTCCCTGGTCCCAACAGTAGTCTTTTCCTCTCATGCCCTTTTACTGGAGGTCTAGACCTCCAATATTCTAGTACGGTACTATTTTCCTTAGCAGTTCCATTGACTTCCACCCTGAATTCCCCAAATGAGATGCCCTTCTCCCAAAAGATCTTACATTTACCACTGCAGAAGTCAAATCCACTACCTTCAAGCAGAATATAATAAAGAGCCAAAAGCTTTACCATTCAAATTGGAGTCTGGTCACTTACCATGACCATGGGCAAGTCAGTTAATATCTCTGTCCCTATTTCCTCATCTGTTAAGAAAAAATGCCATCCTAGAAAGTCAGAAAGAGTAGGCTACGCTATAAAAGCAAGCTTAACATAAACTGATAATAAGAATATGCAGCAAATATTAGCGCTATGGCACAGTCAAGGTTGGGAGAATGGTCATTATAGCTATCACTCAGGCTCCAAAAGCATTAAGTCCTTTCCACCTCCTGTACTAACTTAGTTATCTTAACCTCCAGCACTTCTTATTATCTTGTTTTATTTTTCTCACTTCCTACAATCTGTTGCGCTTAGTACCTTACTTGTAATTTTTGTCTACTATTTGTATTCCCCAGTTAAAACATGCATCCTGCAGGGTAAGAGTTGTCTGTTTTTCTTCACTACTGTGTTTCCAACATTTTGAAAAGAACATAGTAGTCTTTAGTATTTGTTCAATGAATAAACTTTCCTGCCTCCCGCAGAAGGTCTTTACTGGCCCTCTTTTCCTCATACTCAAAACACAAATCTGCTATTTGCTAATTTAATTAGGAATTGGCAAGGAGAGCTAAACGGTGCAGTCCTGAAACGTCCATTAAGGATATTATTTGTCAAGCTCCATTGCCCTGACTCTTCCCCCACTACTACCAGCCATCACTCTTACGGCCCAATCTCTAGATTCTGTCAACCCTTTGTGGCCAGAGAGCTCACAAGCAAACCAAAACTGGGCATCTGATTGGGCCTGATAAAACAGCCAGCCATTCGTTTATTCCTAAAGCAATAACTAAGTCTCTCTGGTATGCTAGGCACTGGAACTACACGGAAAAAGGCGCCCCCAGACGCCAGCACAGGCCAGTGGGGCAAGGGGAGGGGCTAAGTGGGTAGGAACTGACAATACTAGGTAGGAGTACTAGGCTGAGGAAAGCAAAGGGTCCAGTCTGCCAAGTGTGCCTTTCCCCAGGGCCGCGCCGCTTCTCGTGGAGCTTTGGGCTTCAAACTACTATTCTGTAAGCCCACTTCGGAAGCAGTCAGGTCCAAAAAGTTTCTCTATGGAGAAGAAATTGCCCTCCGGTTCCAAACCCTTAGACGCTTCCCACTCGGTACCCTCCACCTGAACCATTAACTCTCCGACCCCCGCCACGCCGCAAACATCCGCAGTCACTGGACTCACTCCGAGGACTCGATTTCAATGGACATAGCTGCAGCTCTCCGAGTACAGGCCTAAAACAACACTCTCTGCCTCCGCCGCGGAACACACGGACGACACTTCCGTTGGCCTCTTACATCACTTCCGGCCGACGTCGCAGCCTAAAAGGGACGCACCGAGTGAAGGGGCGGGGAGTGCGTAGGGCGGCGCCTCGACGCATGCTCAGTGGAAACGCGTCTTCTAAGCTCGTTTTGTGAGCGCGACAGAGCGGGAGAGCTGGGGGGTGGCGTATCAGCTGAGTAGGTCAGGATGACCTAAAACTAGTGGCAGTTCTTGCCTTCCTTCGCTCTTCTCGGGCTGGGATTACAGGCGTGTGTGTCAGCACACAGCACGCTTGTTTGCTTGCGTGCTTGTGTACAGTTTTATTTGGTTTGGGCTAGATTCCAAGCAGAAAGCACCGGCCTTGGCCTGGGAGGAGACAGCCCCCTCCCCCAGCATCTCCTCGAAATGGTCATTTCGCCTTCATCTTGCCCCAGGCTATGGCCCTCATGGCCCTGGCTGTCCATTAGTGATAATCCCGCTCTGTCCCAGAAGCCAGAGTCCCCCTTCTGTATGCTAAATGACACTGGCCTCTGTGCTTGATGTTAATAAAGACGCTGCATACTAAAATTCTTTTTCACTCAGCTACAGCCCAACCTTCTGTGATGCGTTCCTCCTCATGGTTAAGGTGAGCAGCCCAAAGACTGCTAATTAGAAGTACAGGTTCGGAAATACTGCTTTCATTTGATGCAGTTTATTAGATTTAAAGATAAGGCTCAATGTACAGTACTTCACTGAGAAGTACAGTTGAAACCAATGAAACATCCAGTATTTCTAGGAAAAGTTGAGTTTAAAAAAAAAAAAATAACTTTAAAACCAAAACGTGGTTTAATTAACAGGACTATTTGGGACCCAGTTGGGAATATACTGGCAAGTAATTAATTACTCCTGTAGTCCCAGCCCTTGGGAGGCTGAAATAGGTTGATCACCAAGAGTTCGAGACCGGCCTCAACCACGTGAGGAAAGCCTATCAAAGAAATTATATATATTTGGGACCCAATTAGGATTTGCATACTCAATTCTTGTAAAGAACTAAATTACTTAATAGCATTTTCAACTAAGTAGTTGAAAAAGGTTTTGCTGCAGTAGTAACATTATTGGAATAATTGTAAGTGGAGTTAGTGGAAGAGGATTGATAAGGTGTGAGTGGGGGATAGTAATAGGGCTTTTTTTAGCATTTTAGAAATGTCATTTAGTTTTTGTATTGTTTGTGGATGGAAATAGGGTAAGCGTTGTTAAGTAAGTTATTCTTATGTAGAAATATAAGTTAAGTAGGGCTATGATGGCTATAAATATATTTTTTACTAGTTCTTAAATAATTACTCATTTAGGGGAAAAGCAGGCTAAGGGTGGCAAGCCTCCTAGGGATAGAAGGTTTATTAGGATAATAATAATAATAATGGGAGGAGAGTTGCTTCATACGTGGGATACTGATGATGTAGCTAAATTATTGTTAATATAAAGTATGGCGAATATTGAAATAGGATAATGTAGATATTTAAATAAAGTAGTTGAAGGGTTATAATTTAGTACTGCAAGTATTTATCCTATGTGAGTGATTGATGAGTATGTTAGGATTTTTCATAGTTGTGTTTGGTTTAATCCTCCTCATCCTCCTAGTAGTGTTGATAGGATAGCTGAGGCAAGCATAAAGGGTTTAATTGTTGGAAAATTTTGAAATAAAATAGATAATGGTGTAATTTTTTTGTCATGTGAGGAGTATTATTCCTGATAATAAAGGTACTCAGAAGTGGAAGGGAGCTGAACCTAATTTTATAATTAAAGATAAGGGTCCCCACACTCTGCTGCCAGCTCCCCAGCAGAGAAGCTGAGGTCAACATTAAATCTGAAATATAATGCAGACAATTAAGTGCATTGTTGTGGAAGATGGTGCTGTTGGTAAAACATGTCTCCTGACATCCTACACAACAAATTTCCATCTCAATATGTACCAGCTGGGGCCAGCCAGACTAAAGCGCCCACAGCTGGGGTTGGATCCCCACCTTGCCATTACAGCCCTGCCCCCCTGGGGCATGCTGAGACAGCAGTTGAGACTGGGCGTGGTGGCATGTGCCTATAATCCCAGCTCTTGGGAGGCTGAACACAGGTGTATTACTATGAGTCCAATCTATGTAGTAAGACCTTGTAGACCCTGTACTAAATAACAAAAAAAAAAAAAAGAATATGTATCAACCATTTTTAACAATGATTGTTAGAGAGCCATATACTCTTGGCCTTTTTGATACTGCAGGGCAAGAGGATTATGACAGATAATGACCACTGAGTTATCCACAAACAGATGTATTTTTAGTCTGTTTTCAGTGGTCTCTGCTTCCTCATTTGAAAATATGAAAGAAAAGTGGATGCCCAAGATAACTCACCACTGTGCAAAGACTGTTTTCTTGCTTGTCAGGACCCAAAGTGATCTCAGAGGTGACTCCTCTATTATTAAGAAACTTGCCAAGAGCACTCAGAAACCTATCACTCCAGAGACTGCTGAAAAGCTGGCCGGAGACCTGAAGGCTGTCAAGTATGTGAAGTATTCTGCACTCACACAGAAAGGCCTAAAGAATGTGTTTAATAGGGCCGGGGAGATGGCTCAGTGGAATAAGCGCTTCCCTGGCAAGCACAAGGGCCTGAGTTCAATCCCCAGTTCTGCCAAAAAAAAAAAAAAAAAAGAATGTGTTTAATGAAGCAATATTGGCTGCCCTGGAGCCTCCAGAACCAAAGAAGAGCCGCAAGTGTGTGTGATTGCTGTGAACATCTCTTCAGATGACTTGCTGCACAGCTGGTGTCAGCATCATACTAAAAGCAATCAAACTGAAGATTAAAAATTAAGATTCGTTTCTGCATTAAAAAAGATAAGGTTAAGATGAATGAAATGGTTTGGTTATTAATGTGGAAAATTGTTCACTGGTCTGAATATATTATTCTGAGTATAGTAGATACTAATAGGATTGATTACTGATGCAGTTGCTTGTGATAGAAAATATTTTGTTGCAGCTTCTGTTAATCAGGGGTTGGGGGTCTGGGGAGATGGCTCAGTGGAATAAGCGCTTCCCTAGCAAGCGCAAGGGCCTGAGTTCAATCCCCGGTTCCACAAAAAAAATAAATAAATAAAATCAGGAGTTGGCTTTATTTGTTAAGATAGGGGTGATAGCTAGTATGCTTATTTCTAGACCAATTCATATTAGTAGTCAATGGGAGCTAAGGTAATTAATGTACCTATAATTAGTGTAGTGTAAATAATTGTTATCATGATGGTATTAATTAGTACAGGAAGGATATGAACCAACATTTTCCGGATATGGGCCTGATAAAGTAAAATGCAAATGTGTAAAAGGTTTGAGACTCAATTTAGTAGATTTTAAATCATATATATATATATATATATATATATTGTGTGTGTGTATGTGCTTTAAACAATTTATTTAACTGAAATGGACTTACATTTGTTTCTGAAGTGACTTCCATGTATTTTGATGTCTTTTCCCCATGGTGATTTCAGGATCTCCAAGCCAATATAAGTATTTTATAAATATTTGAATATTTTGGTATATACCTGCACAATACCTCAGCAATATCATTCAACAAGAAAAACACTGAAGAGTAAAGACTAGACACAATTACTAGGTACAGCGAAAATCTGCTGCAAATATTTCTGAGATAAGAAGGTACCACATACCTGTTCAACTAAGAAAACCACCCTTACAACACAGGATCATTTTATTTTTTACATAGGACCTAGAACACTTAATCTGCCAATTGGGTGCTGAATGGCAGAGCAATATCCCCAGTTTATGCCATGAATTCATAGGGAATAGGCTCCAACAACTCAAGTTCTTTCTCAGTCCTCACAAAGTGAGCTTCGCTGGGCGGGGCAGGCTGGTGCTTCGTTTGAACCCAGGTACCTTTCTCTTTGGCTTCCTTCTTTTTCTGATCATTTTCCTTGACACATTTCAGGAAACTATCAAGACTTTTTGACTGTTTAATATGCTCAATACACACATTAATCCTCTTGGCAAGTATCTTGCCCTTAACTTGCTTGTTTACAACAGTGCCAACAGCATGCTGGGTAATGTTGTAGACTCTTGCCGTTTTGCCATGGTAACATTTGTGAGGCATTCCTTTTTGCACAGTACCCATTCTCTTGATGTCTGTAATATCACCCTTTATGTAGATTTGCATGTATGTGGCCAAAGGAACAGCCCATGTTTTCTAAAAGGCCTGGAGAACATATACCAGGTTCCCCTCCTCTTGCCCTTTGTGTTAGTCATTTTGGCAAATTACTAGAAGATGGCAGTTCCAACCAAAAGGCTTTAAATCATATGTTACAAAGTTAACAATAATAAGGAAGTGTAGAGATATTAATGAATAATCACTAAGTTGCCCAGGCTGATGTAGGAGTATCACTGAAAGTTGGAGGCCAGCCTAGACTCTTGAGTTCAAGGACAGCCTGAACTATAAGTGACACATTGTCTCAGCAAATGAGGGCCAGTGAGATGGCTCAGTAGTATAAGCGCTTGCCTGGCAATCCCCGGTTCTACAAAAAAAAAAGCAAATGAATAAACAAAATTTGCAGTGCAATGATAAATCTATGTTGCAAAATTGTATGTTGAAATAATTTATTTGGGGACTTCCTGTTACCTTTTACTCTTACCTGAATTAACCCCCAATACCTGCCAAACAACTTCTTCATAGACACCCCCCCCACCCCCTTGTGCTGTAGTGCTAGCTACTCTTCCTTTTTATTGTTTTCCTTACTGGCGATTAAATGCAGGTCTTTGACCTGCGTTACATTCTCAGGCATTTTTTTGTTTTAAGACAGGGTCTCACTAAATTGCCCCAAGGTGGTTTGAATTTATAGACCTTCTGCCTCAGCCTCCCAGTGTGCTGGGGTTAGAGGCATGCACCACCGTGCCTGACTTCTGCCTCCTTTTTCAATCATCTTTTTGCCTTTTTACACTAATTGTGTGTGTGTGTTGCTGAGGGTAGAACTCAGGGCCTCCTACATGGTAGGCCAGCAGTATACCACTAAGCTATCATCTTAGCTCTGCCATCACCTTTTTTTTTTTTTTTTTCACTGTCAAAACCAAGAAACTTGTATTTATATAATTAGAATTCTCAAAATAGACAGTAGGCAATCAATATTTAAAGATTTAAAATTTCTGAATTTAGTTCACCTTATACCATATTTCCAAGAAAAATGAAACTTTTGCACAAGAAATTTAAATCATACCAAGATACACAAAAATGAAATTGTTCAAAAATTATTATAAAGAAAAAAATGATTAAAGCATATACATAAAAATATTATCTATGGAAGAACAAAATTAAATAGCACCTTATTCCACATTAGAAAGCAAAAAAAAAAAGGACCAAGTATTTTAAAAACTAGACTAATTAAAGGACTGAAAGAAAAGGTCTGTTCTCTTTGAATTTTATACTTAGCAAACATGCCTTTGAAAACTAAAAGTAAGATTTTCTAGTTATACAAACTTGAAATATTTTAATACCTCCAGAAGTAGCATATAGGAAATAACAAAGAGCATAATGCAAAAGGCAAGAGAAGTTGCAGTATGCTCCTAGATGAACAATAAAGAGGTCTCAATATGATAGTTATGCAGGACTATATAAAAATGTATTAGATGAACCCTTATTTAAAGGCCATTGCAGATTTCTATGAAACAGTACCAATCTTATGTTGCCATCAACTTCCTAAAGGACATGGTCTCCAAGATCACAAAGGTTAGGAGTCTAAATGTTTACTTCAACAGACTGGTGAGATATTCTGATGATTTCTGAGATATCCCTTCAGTATCCCATCTCATAACACAGAATATTTGATTTTTTTTCCTAATCTCTTACCCTCCCTGTGACCCCTCCACCCCTCACCATTTACAAAAGCTTTGTTTCCATTTTTTCCTTCTTTTCTTACTTTTTTTAAACTTTTCCCTTCTTTCCATTTCCTTCTCCCCTCCTCTGTTCCACATCCCATTTGAACACTTCTTCCTATTTCATAATACCTAGTATACATTTTGATATTTCTCAAACCAGAAAAACTACACAGTATTTACATACATGTGTCCAATTTATTTCTCCTAAGAGTATAGTCTCAAGGTGCATCCATTTACCTAGGAATGTCTCAAGTTTATCCTTCCTTATGGCAGAGTAGTACCCCATTGAATGAAAACTACATCTTCTTTACCCATTCATTAGTTGATGGGCATTTGGGTTTTATCCAAGATTTGGCTATCATAAGCTATGCCACTATAAACAAGAGTGTGAGAGCTGGTCGTGGTAGCTCATGCCTGTAATCCCAACACTTGGGAGGCTGAGGCAAGAGGATCATTTCTTCCCCCCCCCATAATTTTATTGAGAAACAAATAGCAATGAGACCATTTCAAACCAAATTGGTAGGACAGTTTCAGTAATTAACACATTGCATACATTCTTCCTAGTGGTTAATTGCTATACAAGATGCAGACATGATATCCTAACACCATTAGAACAAATCCCTCTATTCATTAAGAGAATGTAACTATATATCTATCCTAACCACTTTGAATACACAGATACAAAATGGACATTTATCTGTATCCCCTTTTTAATTTAGTTCCATTATTTGAATATTATAGGTGTGTTAACTCAGCAAAATATTCTAAAAGAGTCCAGTAGGCCATAATAGTACTGGGTCTTCCGCTTCACTGGCACTGTCAGAAATTGTTGACCTGAGTCCCTTACAGCTCAACATAACAGCATGGCT
>NW_004524621.1:13346806-13348847 GCF_000260255.1 Octodon degus | reverse complement strand
CCTAGAAAGGGTAGGAGTCAAATGGAGCCCCCAGTCCTAGTTTTTTGTAAATTCTGCACACTGATTTCCACAGTGGTCTAACCAATCTATACTCCCGCCAATAGTGGAAAAGTATTCTTTTTTTCCCCACAGCCACTCCAGCATTTGTTATTGTTTAATTTTTTTATAATGGCCCTTCTTTCTAGGGTAAGAGGAATTTCAGTGTTGTTCTAATTTGTATCTCCCAAATTACCAGTGATGTTGAAAATTTTTTCATATATTTCTTGTTTGTACTTCTTCATCTTAAAAATGTGTATTCATCTCAGATGCTCATTTTTGGATTAGGTCTTTAAATTTGGGAGGTCTGACTTTTTTGAGTTCTTTATATGTTCATGATAATAATCCTTTGTCTGAGGAACAGCTGGAAAACATTTTCTCCCATACTACAGGTTGTCTCTTCACTCTGTTGGTGGTTTCTCTTGCTCTGCAAAAGCTTTTTAGTAAGATGAGATCCCAGTTGTTGATTCTTTGTGACAGCTTCTATGTGACTGAGGTTTTGTTCATAGTCTTTTTGCCAACACCAATGTCTTCAAGAGTTCTACCTATTCTGTTTTTCAGCAGATTTAATGTTTCTTATTTAATATTTAGATCTTTGATCCATTTTGACTTCCCATGACACTGAGGCTGACCTCAAATTCACAGTGATCCTCCTGCTTCTGCCTCCTGAGTGCTGGGGCTATCGGCATGTGCCACCCCACCTAGCTTGGGAGATATTCTAAGATGTGTCACATATATAACATATTATCTGTTAAATTCCAAATTCCAAAATGTATCTGACCTCAAGACTTTTATAAAAAGTATTGTAGACTGAATGAGTTCTTTTTCTTTTCTTTTCTTTTTTTTCTTTTTTTTTTTTTTTTTTGGCAGAAGTGGGGATTGCACTGAGGCCCTTGTGCTTGCCAGGCAAGCGCTTATTCTACTGAGCCATCTCCCTGGCTGAATGAGTTCTGCAGCAGACTGGAGGCATGTTTCATTATCAGAACTGAGCTGAGACGCAACATTGACCAGTTGAGAATACAAACATTGACCTGTGATACAAATGTTGGGGAAAACCTGCTATTCCACACTAAAGATAGGAAAATGTCACAGGTTAAAAACCCTTACTCCTTTGATACACTCTCAGACTTCATTAATTTCACATTCTTGTATTATGAGGAAGATACAGAAAACATAGATTTGTGACTTGAGGAGAAGGCTAATCTGGGGGCCAAGGAGATGGCTCAGCAGAATAAGCGCTTGCCTGGCAAGTATAAGGGCTGAGTTCAATCCCTGGTTCCGCCAAAAAAAAGAAGACCAATTCGGAGAATAAGTTTCCTGGGAAAGATGAGACAGGAGAGCTTTTTCAGAGCAAAACTTCCTTGAGAAAAGCAAATGTTTAGCAGGCTGGTCTCAGCTTTATAACCTGTTGAGAACACTTACTACAAAGAGGCATAAAACATGCATCTTACAGAACATTTGAATTCATTGAGTGCTTTTTGCACCCTGGAAGTTGAGGGTGCCAAATCAAGAAACACTCCAGCCCAGCCTCAGAGGCAATCTCTTAGACTCTCTGCTCAGAAGGATTTGAAAAAGAAAGCAAAACATGTTCCCATGAGAGCAAAGAGATGTGCCACTTCTGTGATCAGTAAAACTCCACAATCCGAAAACTGAAAGTTTCTCAAAACAGCAAGAAGTCAGGGGAAGAAGAAGGCAATGCTCAAGATACTTTCAAAAATAATAAGCATTCCCCAGAGCAAGCCAAGGGCAAATGAACTATACCTCATGTACCAACTATAAAGTAAAAGGTTCTCAAAAGTACTGAGGAGCAGGAGTTGGAGAAGAGCATAAAATTCAGCAAGATGTAGAAATGTGGAAAAAGAATGAAGAGTTTAAGAAACTTGCTCTTGCAGGAGCAAGGCAACCAGTGAAGAAATGAGTGATAGGGCCTGGGAGATGACTCAGTAGAATAAGCACTTGCCTGGCAAGTGCAAGGGCCTGAGTTCAATCCCTGGTTCTGCAGATC
>NW_004524621.1:13318215-13346706 GCF_000260255.1 Octodon degus | reverse complement strand
CACTTCTGCACAGATGAGCAAATCGAACAATATCCTAAGAACCAGGAGTATATGGAAGTGAACTTTACAGCTGAACTGTGAAAGCATCCTCCATCTCCTGCTCAAGTTCAGGTCTGTACTATTATTAAGCCTTTCAACTTGTCACAAGGAAAGAAAGAACATTTGATGAGGCTGCATTTGCAGCTGTGCCTCTTTTACAGCAGGTAGAAGCTTTTCACAAAAGAACTTCTAACAGATAACATTTAAGAAGCCACAAAGAAGATACTAGCCTGGTACCCTCCAGATCTTCTGTGACCAAGATGTCTGTGAAGCCACGGGCCCCTCTACTGCAAATCAGGCACCAAGCAAGGCTTGTGACCTGCAAAAGCACAGCAGAACAGGAGGCTGAAGAGCTTGAGAAACTGCAGCAATACACATTCAAAGCACAAGAAATAGATCCCAGAATTCTTGAAGATGGGCCTGTCTTGCTGAAGAGACCACCTGTGAAACCACCTATTCAGAGTATTGGCTTAGATTTGGAAATTGAGAAAAGAATCCAGGATCGAGAGTCAAAGAAGAAATTAGAGGATGAACACTTTGAATTTCTTTTTCTTTTCTTTTTTTTTTTTTTTTTTTGGCAGAACCGGGGATTGAACTCAGGCCCTTGCACTTGCCAGGGAAGCGCTTATTCTGCTGAGCCATCTTCCCCAGCCAAACATTTTGAATTTCATTCTAGACCTTGCCGTATTAAGGTCTTGGGGGCTGGCCAAATAGCTCAGAGGATTAAAGTACCTGCAAGCAGGCTCAGGGGCTGGGGTTCAATCTCCAGGCCTGCCATGCTGGCCCCGCCCCTGGGGCACACTGAGATGGCAATTGAGACTGGGCGTGGTGGCAAGCGCCTGTAATCCCAGCTCTTGGGAGGCTGTAGACAGGCGGATCACTATGGAGTCCAATCTGGTAGTGAAACCCTGAACACCCTGTAGACCCTTCCCTAAAATTAAAAAAAAGATCTTGGAAGATGTTGTGGGTGTTCCTGAAAAGAAAGTCCTAGTCACCATCCCCAAGTCTCCAGCCTTTGCACTAAAGAACAGAATCCAACTATCCAGCAAAGAAAATGAGGAAGAAGATGAACCAGCAGTGATAAGAGTTCAACCTGTGCCACATTATGGGGTGCCTTTTAAGCCCCATATTCCAGAGGCAAGAACTGTAGAAATATGCCCTTTCTCTTTTGATTCTTGGGGCAAAGAATGCCAGTTACAAAAGAAGAAAATAAAAGAATTACAGAAAGAGGAGGTACCAAAGTTGAAGGCACTTCCCTTACCTCATTTTGATAGCATTAACCAGCCAGAAAAGATAAAAAACATGACCCAAACTGAGCTATTTTACTTGGAGACCAACAGAAGATGTTCTAAGAAGGCTCAGACATAGAGGCACCAGCTGGAAGAAGAACTGAAACAGCAGAAAGAAGCAGCTTGCTTCAAGGCTCATCCGAACATGGTCACCTCCCAGGAGCCCTTTGTTCCCAAGAAAGAGAAAAAAACAGTTGCTGAGGGCCTTTGTGGTTGTCTAGTTCAGGAACCTTTGCAATTGGCTACTGAGAAGAGAGCCGAGGAGCTACAGGAGCTGGAGAAGAGAATGGCTGAGGTAGAAGCTAAGAAAGCCCAGCAGCTGGAGGAAGCCAGGCAGCAGGAAAAGGAACAGAAGGAGGAGCTGGGCAGGCTGCAGAAGGAACTGGTGCACAAGGCAAAGCCAATACATAAATACTGGTCTGTGGAGATAAAGTCAAGTGACCAGCCTCTGACTATGCCTATCTCTCCCAAGTTCTCCACTGATTCCACTGCTGAGCTAAGCCGTGGGCCAGGGAGATGGCTCAGTAGAATAAGCGCTTGCCTGGCAAGGGCAAGAGCCTGAGTTCAATCCCTGGTTCTGCAAAAAACAAAACAAAACATACTCTTTAGGGCCAAGGAGATAGCTCAGTAGAATAAGCACTTGCCTGGCAAGCACAGGGTCCTGAGTTCAATCTCCAGTACTGCAAAAAAAAAAAAAAAAAAAAAAAAAAAAAAGCTGTGAGCTAAGCAATGAGCTGCAGGCCCCACTTGGCAGCAGGAGCTACTTGTTACTTCACACAAGGCACAGAGAGAACTCATTTTTTCCAGACTCACTGACCCATGCCTCAGCATTCCAACAGCTGTGGGGCCAGTTCTGTGGAGAAGTGTTTTCATACATTTTAAGGCTAAAGTGACACTCGCTAAACATCTATGCCTTGATGAGACTTCATGTAGTAGTCTCCTTTAAATGTCAGTTGACCCTTAGTTAGAATTTCAAGTCTCTGTGTCAGCACAATGCAATTTTTTTCCTTTATCCCTTCCCTTTATGCATATGTGTGTGTGTGTGTGTGTACACACACACACACACACACACACACACACATATATATATATATATATATATTTGTAATCAGAAAAATAAAGGTAGTTAAAGTTAAATCTTGAGGTAGGATTTAAGTCATGGTTTCATTGAGGAGCAATGTATCAGATTCTTTCCTCCTTGCAAAAAATGAGTTTACAGTTACAAGCCTCGAGCCTTAGGTGGAGAACCTCAGTAACCACCTGTGAGCGAGACTGCATGGCTCCTGCTTGACAAAGCTTGTGGCAGAGGTGCTGTGAGGCCCCTTACCTCCCTGGAACTGAATAAAAAAAGGAGAGTGCAGCTGCCGAGTACATTTTTTTTTAAAGACCTGGCCAAGAATAAATACAGTTGTCCTCTCAATTTTTTTGAAAAGTATTATAGAACTGTTTCATTTGCCTTCTACTTATTCACCTAATCTCATTTGTGTTTTGTTTGTTTGGTGGTCCTAGGAACTGAATTAAGGACCTTGTGTTTGCCAGGCAGGCACTTACGCAGCTGAACTATCTCCCCAGCCCTCATTTGTGTGTTTCTATAAGAACTATTTGTTCACCTAGTATCACCTGGGTGATGGGATTTAAACTAATATTTAATCTCCTCATTTTTCTGCATCATTAAAACAGAAATCATTAGCATGTGACAATAAAATCCTTTTTGAATTTAAGAATAAAGGAAAGGAATATATAAACAATTAAAATGTATTATATACATGTACCAGCTCCTTATCATCAATATACGTATTATGTGCTACAAACACATATTAATAAAAATAAAAAATTACTTATTTTTGGATGGATGGATGGATGGATCAGTGGCAAAGTGAATGCTTAGCGTGTGTAAGGCCTGGCTTCAATCTCCAGCATGAAGGAAAGTTAAAGGACTTCAAGGTGCAAACATCAGTTACCTGAAAAATTAATTCATGTGAATTCTAGCCTTGGTCATTTTAATTTCAGAAAAAGCCTTCTAAACACAAGAAAACAAGGAATGACAAGAAAGGTAAAAGCTGTGGGAGTTGAGGGACAGGAACTGTATTCCATGTGCACATTCCTTGCTGCTTGAGAAAATTCCTGGTGCCAAGCAGCCATGTAGAAAGTCAGAGCTTATTTGCTGCTGTGCCGATGGCTTATGCCTCCGTATCAGTAAGACCTCAGACACTGTCCTGGAGAAATGAAACTTCATCGTTGTCATTGGCAGCCACAGAGGTATCCTCATCTTTTGCTTGTTAGATATATTGAATGAGTCTCTGATTAACCCCCACTGTTCTGCCTTCCTCATCCTATCTATGTTTTCTCTGTCATAACAGGGTGGAGTATGACATTTTCATTACCATATATAATGAAATTACAATCTTTTTGTGATCAAAGGATCAAACTCAGGATCTCATGCAAACTGCACTCTTTACTTAGCTAAAAAGGAGAGATTTTCCTCTAAACTAGATGTTTAAGTATTCCAACTCTATAATTTGTCTGTTCATTGTGCCCTTTCCATACACAAAAGCATAATCTTTTGTGCCCTTTCTGGTCCCCTGTTAGCAAGTTGATAAACTTCGTCAGTTTGTAAAGATCAGTTTGTCTAGGAAATTTTGTTTCTAACACTAAACAAATGGAGTCTCTCACATCTCTCCATTCACATATACACTCAAACTGGCACGCAGACACACACACTCAACTAGAGGTTGAGATAACCTCTAACCTCTAAACCAAGCATCTGAGCTCCCCAGGAATCTTCCCACCCCACACTCAGAAACCGAGTTCACAGGATTTCTAATGAACATCAACTTAGAGTGACCCCAAGGGAAATCCGGTTTCTACAAAGTTGTCTCTTACCTAAGTCCACTAATCTGCAGTTCACATCCTTACCCAGCAGAGGGCAGGACAGACACAGGAAAAAAAAAAAAAAACTACCATTGTAAAGCCAGTCTCCTGATGTCTGAACTGGTTAGTAAAGGAGGCGACAAGTAGACCCTCTTTCAATGGACGAAGGAAGTAGAAGGCAGGGTCAGTATTTGAGTGTCAAAGTGGGGCGACAGGTGAACTTTATTGCCTGTTAAAATAGACCAATGTCCCCTAACATAATAAGGCAAAGTCCAGAAAAAATTATATAATTCTAACAGCTTGTAACAGGGTAAGACTTGAGATCTGTTAACTAAACATTTTCCTTTTTAACTTCTTGCAAGAAAGCAGAAATTCTCAACAAAGAAGCCTCATCTTTTTCTGTATACTTACCTGGATAAAAACCAACTGCTACAACTTGGAACAAAATAATGCTTTTTAGTTACTCAAATATAAGCCTGCTGCCTTCAGACACCATAATATGTCCCTGACCCAAGGTCAAAAGGGGAGTTTCTCTTCGTGGATCAGTTTTTATCAGGGACAAAAATGTTTCCCAGAAGCCCTCCCACTTCTGCTGAGGCATTGACAAGGGCAGCAGTCTATGCCTTTGTTAAAGCTGAAGCCATCACTGGTAAGGGGAATCACGTGGTTGGCCTGGGACTACGGAGTGACCACTTTCTACCCACAGTCTCAGATTATCTGGCAAGGAAGAGTAATGGGATGACTGTGTGGGCAACTCTGTGAGACTAGTAGGGAGTCACCTGACTAGAAAGTAGAAAGGAGGAAATCAAATCTCACAATAAGAGATTCTGGAGCTTCTGTCCCTTCCTTTCCTTCTTTAACCAGTATCCGAATCAGTGGCTGCAGGTGCTGTCCTCACTAGAAAAGCCGAGTAAGTGGAAGATATCCAGGTCCACAGGACTAGAGGGAGGAGAAGGGAAAGAAGCCTTCCTAGAAAGACAAGGAAATGAAACTGGTTTGAGGCACAAAGAATAATTTTAACCTGAAGGTGTAATACTTAGATAGACTTGTGTATCACACAGACACCGTCTAAGAAAACTACCTCACTGGCATCAGTGCTTACAAGGTGACTATGTTCTTTACCTTGGGACTTCAGTCCCCAACCTAGTCCTACAAGTTAGGCTAGAAGAGGGTACCTGCCCCAAGAACTTGTGACCACAGGGATCTTATGATCTGTGCTGGTTCCAAATGATGAGTTGAGCTACTCAGCTTTTCTCTATGCCTCAGGTTTGTCTTGAAAATGTGGGGAGATTGAGGCTTTTAATGGCAGGTGCTAAAAGATCCTGAGGAGTAAACCCCAACGCCATGAGATGACTAAGAAAGAAGCTTGAAGAAGCTTTAGCTGAGAGAGGGAGAAGGAGACAGAGAGGGACAGGACAGGGACGGAGGGAGCTGAGCTGAGGGAAGGAAAGCCAGGGAGTACATACATTATAAAGGAACCATGAAGCAGACACACAAAATGTGGAGAGTGGTGTCAGTGGAGGCACAGTGGAGTAGAGAACCTTGAACCACTCCTTGCTGCTGAGGATGCTGGAGTGACTATTGAGCCCCAGAGCCATTTTTCTGGCTCCTAAATTAAATGTCTGTCTGGCTCATGGTGCCTACTCTATTTCCAATGTGTAGGTCTGTCTGTCCCCTTACCTCCCAGGAACTGAACCCAGGGCTGGAGCATTCTACTATTGAACTTTGTGCCCAGCCCTTTTTATTTATTTTGAGATAAGGGCTCACTAAATTTCCCAGGCTGGGCTTGAATTTTCAGTCTTCCTGACTCAGACTTCTAATAGCTGGGATTACAGGAGCGTGCCACTGTGTTCAGCTCTCCAGATCTTAACTCCACTTTGGGCATTTGCTAACTCCTCCTCCTCTTAAAATTGCTTGTGAGAAACTGCTTCTTGCCTCCAGAAGAAGCTAAGCAATACACACCATTGGCGTTAGAGCCAAAAAACTGAGAGCTAATAAAAACCACAGATTAAGGGGCCAGGGAGATAGCTCAGTAGAATAACAGTTTGCCTGGCAAGTGCAAGGGCCTAAATTCAATCCCCAGTTCTGGAAAAAAAAAAGAAAAAACCAAAGATTACATGGTATAAAAGACCAGTTACACCACTTGCCAGCAATGTGACTTCAGATAAATTGCTAAACTTCTCTGTGCCTTGATCTTGTGTAAAATATGAATATGAGTATCTACCTCTAAATTTTAAAGGATTAAATATGTTAATAATATGTTAATATAATAAGCCAAACTTGTTAACTAACTGTACAAAAACATGTTATCATCCATTAAGAAGGCAAAGTCCTGTTATTTGTATTTATTAACACAAGGGAAAAGTGACAATGTAAATCAGAATAAAATCTAAACTGTTCAGTTTGGGAGTGAAACCTACCTTCCTCTTCAACAAGAGGCTACTCTTACAGATGGGTTTATACTATACTCTGCCTGTGTGCCAGTAGGTGGTGGCTGGTTGTCCTCTTGTGGAATCCACTTTGTCCTGACTGCCGGAATCCCTGTATGTCCCATTCAATTTAGCCTCGGTGTCACAAAGCCACAGTGGAGTGTGCGGCCAGCACCTCCTCTGTTTACACAAAAAAGGATTCCTACCACAAGGCTGAGGCTCCCATGGGAGGCCAGTTCCCAACCTTATGACTTGTTAGCACTTGTGGTATGCAAGGCTTCCACTAACACACCTTTGATCTGGGATCTGTACAAACAGAATCCACAGGGCCGGGTCACGGCGGCGAGCCCCAGCAGCTCCTGTACTCTACCACAGGGATTTCCTCATGTTGTTATCCTTTTAAATGACATCCTTCGACAGACTACTTTCCTGCAACCTCTAAGCACTCCAGGGCATAGAATCAATTCTAAACTTGTATACCTGAAATGCTTAGCCTTTCTTTAACTAGATCAATTGGAATATTCCACTCTTATTTTCCATATTATCCTGACCCCTAGAACAGCAAGAGGTTTTTTATTTCTCTAATTGCAATAGACAGTTTTTGGGCAAGCTCACAATTCCCCTTTGTCTCTGATATTCTTATCTTTTCTAAGGGTGGGCCAGTAAACATCAAATTTTACCAGGGACTTCTCTTTCTACTATATATGAATGGCCCAGTGGTAGGTAGTGACCTACCAAGGAAAAGAGGATTGAATCATCTTCTGAGTACTAAAAACTGGAACCAAATAGTGTAGTTATAACTGGCCTGAAAAATACTAAAGAGTTGTGAGCAATCACTTCCATTACATAATAGGGAAGCAGAAAAAGTGAGGCTACAATGAAAAGAATAAGAGTTATATAGAGTAAAGGAGAAGTGAGGACTACCACATCTAGGTTTCTGACTGCTTTTCCTCCTCACAGAAATTTTATGTGGTAGGGGATACTAAAATATCCTATATTATAGATGAGGAAACTGAGGCATGGAACTGAAACATTGTCCAAGCGTCATCATATGGTCTAGCTATTCATAAAAGGGTACAATTTTTTTTTGTGGCCCGCCACAGCCTGCCCTGGGTACAGCATGTGGTGCCAGGGATCACCACATGTGGTTGCTGTGCTTTGCCTAAGCTTGCCTAAGCAGGTGCTTTAGACTGCTGAGCTATCTTCCCAGCCCAAAAGGGTACAGTTTGGAGCATCCTGGTTGTGTGAGCTAGTTATGTCTCCTTAAACTGCTTTGGCTTGAGATTTCCATCACTTCTGATTTAAAAAGAGAACTAATGAAAGAAAACTGAGATCCTTTTCAGATTTTTGTTTTGTTTTTAGTGTTGGGAATCAATCCCCTCCCCATGGGACACTCTACCCCTGAGCTGTATCCCCAGCCTGGGGTGGATTCTTTGTGGAGTGTCTAGACTTGAATATGAGAAAGGACACTAAGGTACAGGAAAGGAGATGAGAAAGAAAGCAGCTACAGACATATCTGGAGGTGAGAGGGGGCCAGAAATGGAGGAACTTCACACCCATGAACCTCACATTTTTTTCCTGTGAGGTAGCATGAGACAAGGTTTTTGTGCTGAGACCACTTCACTTGGGGTGAGAAAGGATGGTATAGCTGTGTAACTAGGAGTGTGAAGTTGGTTCCCATCAGTTGGGACAGCAGATGATCGACTTTAGGTGGATAGATCCACCTAGCCAAGAGTCTTTCTTCAGCACAGCTTAGTGGCCTTGTGCTAGAGGTTTGGAGATTTGCTAGGTGAAGTTGGGAGGAGACAAAGAATAAGTTAGGCCCTTAAGCAAGGGGACTGTTGGACTGTGGAGGGCTGAAGGCATCAATGAGTAGAAGACAGGTTTGATGAGAGTCAATGTGTAAAAGAACTAAAGAAATAAAAACATATTTCAGAACCTAAAATATTAGGTTTTGAGATTTCTGAGATGGAAATTTTCTTGCTAATAACAAGGTTCAGGACATGACCACAAAAGGGAATGGAAATGGATTGAAGAGTAAGTCATGGAATTTTGGAATGAATACATGTAAACATAGAAGCATAGGGACACACAAAATCATGGAGGCTGACAAGGCAGAAAACTCGGTAATACACAATTACAGAACAATTACAGTAAACCTAGCCTCTTGCTCCCTCAGGCTTCTCTGACCTAGCACATACTAAGTGATCCTAACATTCTTGCAGGCTAAACCACACATAAAAGTAAGTACTAGGCTGGGGATATAGCTCAGAAGCATAAGTGCCTGCGTGGCAAGCACAGGGTCCTGAGTTTGATCTCTGGTTCAAAAAAAAAAAAAAAAAGCAAATACTGTAACAACCACGCCTTTGATGTGAAGTATATGTATTTCTTTCCAGTGGCCTTTTATCCCTTTCTTGGAGTTGATGAGTATAGTTGTTCTTGTTTCACACCTTATAGGCCTTCTGTGAAGACCAAAGTAGTGGAGTACACCAAATTAGATCCTTTAATGTGTAACCATTAACACAACACAGGGCCTCCTGTGTGATACAGAAGTGCGAGCTGACCAAAAGAAAGCCTTCCTAGACTGTATGTGCTGATCACCCCAAACCTTTTACACATTCCCCATGCCCCTCAGAAACCCTATTCTTTTACACTGAGGATTTAGTCTTCTCTTGGACTTTCCTGCTACTCTTGCAGTGTGTCAATCAACTCTTATTTTTCTACATTCCTTGATTATAGGTAAATTCTTTTACCACCCATGGCACTCTGCATCTTGCAAGGCAGCATGCATTAGACACGGGGTATAGACATACACGCAGGTGCACACAGGCACACAGCACACAGGCATATACAGATTCATGGATAGAGGACACAATACAGATCCTTCCTTCTTAGCCTCCCTCCCCCCAAAACTCAGAGAGGTACATGCAGGGGGAGCAGGGAAATGCACACACACACAGATATGAATTCATGTATTGAGCCATGTGTGATCACATGGCAAGCATGGAAACTTTGACGAACACCACAGTCTGGGACATAAGTGAGCTAGATTTTCCTCCGGGTATTGTTTTTCTTGTTGACTTTGGCTACAGTGGCATCCACGTGGCACATGCACAGTTCTTAGAAAAAGGACAGAAACCCGAAGCTGCTCCCAAGGTAGAAACAAAGACCTTGGCGCAGCACAGCCCCAGCTCACCAGGCCAGGATGTTGCTTCTACCTGGAACTGACATTCGAGTGCAGGTGCTGCCCCAGGGACTGGCAGTCAAGGGAAACAGTGTGCCAGGAGGGACAGCCAGCCCAACCTAAGCAGGCAAGTGCGGCCACTACCTTCTCTGACCCCATCATCTCTTTCCCAGACAACCCAGCCTTACCCCCCACAACCACCAGCTAGGGAAGGAATCAAGGATGAGAAAAATAAAACTGGAGAGACAGGTTAGAAATTAGGGCTTCAGCCAGAGAGAAATAAAAGGGCCAAAAGGTATTACTAGGTGAAAGAATGACATATTTAAATTTCAACTTTGAGCTCCCAACTCCTAGAACAGTACGTGGCACATAATGAAAATACTCTGGTAGCTTCCTGTAGAAGAGGCTGGAAACCACTAGCCTACGTGGCAGGAAGTTTTATGAGGAGCATCTAATCAGGTAAGAGAGGATGGGGAAGCCAGGCATGGTGGTATGCACCTGTAATCCT
This sequence comes from Octodon degus, assembly GCF_000260255.1. Classification (NCBI taxonomy): domain Eukaryota; kingdom Metazoa; phylum Chordata; class Mammalia; order Rodentia; family Octodontidae; genus Octodon; species Octodon degus. The sequence continues at coordinate 13,336,386 of NW_004524621.1, read as the reverse complement.
ATCAGTCAGGGAAACTGAGGCAGAAGCACCTCAAATTGAAGCCTAGCCTGGGCAATTTAGTAATTTACCAAAACTATTGCAAAATAAAAGAGCTGGGATGTACCTCAGTGTGAAGGATCTGGGTTCAATCTTCAGTATTACTGGGATGTGAAGTGGTTTCTAGAGCCAAAACTAATATAAGTGTAAAGAAAAGAAGTGGCTAGGAATCTGATAAGAAAAACCCGCTAAAGCTGGCCAGAGCTGGGCCCCGGAGCTTTTGATTATGCTAATTAAAACTACAAGGCAGACACAGAAAGTTAAGGAACTAATTTACGTGAGAAAACTACCTGTTGTGGAAATGGAGAATCCATTCTTCGACGCACACATTTCCAACAGCATACAACATACTCTAGTATCTTTCAGTCTCAAAATTCTTCCCTGACCCGGATCATTCCGCTTTACATGTCATGTTTTCTGCTCTCCTTCGTAGACAAACTTCCGAAAGAACTCATCTCAAATGTATGTTATTTTCTTCTCTTGTTCACTCTATTTTATTCCAAAATGACTTGCCTCTCCTGGGCTTCTCATGTCAAGCTCACTGATGGTCTCGTGTTGTGAAATCCCACAGGTACACCCAAAGGTCACCATCTAGAGAGAACTGAGGCTCAGAAGTTAAGGAGAATTTTACTTCTTTGAACTTGGCCCAGTTCTCACAGTGAAGACACCTGAAAAGTACAAAATAAATCTGTTTGCAAACATCAAAGAGATAACAAATGGGTGTATGTGACTGCTTGTCCCTTGGGGTATGCTTGTCAATGGATAAAGAGGAAAATGAGATTTTGAACAGAAGGACAGGGGTTGAAGTTTAGAGATGGCTAAAATAAGGAGTACTAATGAACCTACCCTAGGGTGAAATACTGAAAAGGTGAGTCTTAGCAGGATGAGTCAGATGTAAGTAGGGCCTCACAGGGACCAGCTTCAAATTGTCCCAATCCCTGAAATTGGAATAAGACAATCCTGGAATTCCAGTGATTCCTAAAACACAAGCTTTAAGACCTCTCTGAAGGAAGATATCACAGACTCAAATTATTGCCAGAACCATTGTTTCATATTTAATTTTGCAATTAGCAACATCTACTCTATGAAGAGATAATACAGCATGAATGTGAACTAGCAAAAACAGTAGATAATAAAAATAACTCCAGAGAGGCCCCAAATACTGGAATTATAACAGACATTATTTTTACTGAGTTTAAAAGCAAGAGTAAGAATTTCAGCACAGGATTTAGAACAAAAAAAGGACCTAAATGGAAATTGAAGAATTAAATATTGTTATGGTTTGTGTCTAGTTGTCCCCACCAAAGTCTTATGCAGTCATCAGGGCAGGCTTCCAGTGTTTGTGATTAATTAAAGATCCAGTGCTGGGATTATGGGTATAAGTGCTACACCAGCCCCATAGCCTGAATGCAATATAAGGACAGGAGAGGGGCTTGCTCTGTTGCTGTAGCCGCTGTTCCTCCCTTTTTCCTCTTGTTGCTTTACTGTTTTCCACTGCCATGAACTGCTGACCTCTGCCATGTACTACTCTGCCTTGGAGCCAGCTGAATATGGACTGAAACCCCTGCAAACTGTGAGCTAAATACCTTTCTTTCCTTCATTTTGGGTGTTAGGTATTTTTCTCTCAGCAATGAGAAAAAAGTAACTGAAACAAATATATAATAGTCAGTAATAAGACACCATGAATAGGTCTACCAGTTGATTTAAGAAGCTGAAAAGATAATTTATGAATTGAAAAATCAGTCAGGCATGGTGGCACACACCTGAAATCCCAGCACCTGGGAGGCTGAGGCAGGAAGATCGCTGCAAGTTCAAGACCAGCCTGTGCTACATAGTTCAAGGCCAGCCTATACTACAAAGCAAGACTCTGTCTCCTTCCCCCTAAAAAACCAACCCCTCTTCCCCCTGCCAAGAAAACCAAAAACCCCGAAACCGGGTATGTTGACACACATCTATAATCCTAGCTTCTTGATAGGCTGAGATAGAAGAATCATGAGTTCAAGGCCAGTCAGGGCAAATTAGTGAGATCCTCTGAAAATAAAAAATAAGGTCTAGAAGGGCTGGTGAGATAGTTCAGTGGACTAAGCACCTGCTTAGGCAAGTGAAGGAACCAGGATTCAATCCCTTGTACCACATGCTGCACCGGCCTGGAGGCCTACCAAGTCCGGGCAAGGTGGCACACACCTGTAATCCCAGTGCTGAAAAAGCTGAAAACAAGAGCATCACTACAAGTCCAAACTACATAGTAAGTCCCTGTACCAAATACATAAAAATAAATAAATAAATAAATAGATAAATAAATAAATAAATAAAATGTAAAGATTATATTAAATAAATAAAATATAAGGATTAGAGGAATAGCTTGGCTGCAGACCACTGGTCTAGCATGCATAGAGTCCTGGGATTAATCCCCCTTACTGAAAAAAAAAAATCCAGAGAGACAAAAATTTAGGAAATACAGGAGAAAAAGTGATTAATAAAGGATATGATAAATTGTAATATATGTAAAATTCAAGTTCTAGTAAAACAAAAGAGAAAATGAAACAGGAACAAAACTTCAAGGATTAGTGGCTGAGAATTTTTTTAGAAAGCTATCAAGCCACAGATTTATTTAGTCCCAAAAATCCTCACAGGATAAATAAAATGGCATGTATACCTGACCACATGGAATCAAGCTGCTCAAAGCCAGTGAGAAAGAAAAAATTCTAAAAACCAAGCATAGGGAAAAAAGATGCATTACATTAAAAAGAAAAAAGAACAATAATAAAATAAATACATGACTCTTCAGCAAAAATAGAAGCCAATAAGTAATAGAATTACATTTTTGAAGCACTGAAGGAAAAAATAACTAAAATTTGGGCTGAGGAGGTAACCCAGTGGTAGACCACTTGTCTTCCATGTGTGAGGCCCTGAATTCAATCCCCAGCACTGCAAAACAAAACAAAAAAATCTACAAAATTGAATTTCTACATCCAACAAAAATATCTTTCATGAATAGAACTCTGATTTTCTGTTATGTAGGGGCTGGGGAAGAGCCTTTGCTAACATGCAGGATGTCCTGGTGTTTAATCTTCAGCACTAAAAAAAAAAAAAACCCTGGAAATTAAAACATAAAAAACAACTGGTGGCATCTGAACATTGACTCTTTGATATGAAGGAATTTAATTACTTATTTTAAATTATTGTGTGTGGGTTTGTTTTTTATGTATTTAGTACAGGGTCTACAGGATCTCACTACACAGATTGGACTTATAGTGATCCTTCCTGTTTTTCATCCTCCCAAGCGCTGGGATTACAGGTGCACACCATCACACCCATTCTCATTCTCCCTCTCAGTGTGCCCTGGAGGTGAGACTGGCACGGCAGGCCAAAGATCAAACCCCCAGTTCCCCAGACCCCCAGACCCTGCACCTGCTTAAACAGGCATTTTAATCCCTTGAGTTATCTGACTGGCCCTATGTTTGTGTTTTAAAACACTACTTATTTCCTAGTGTTAGACACTGAAATATTTTCAGATGATATATTGGGATACTAGGAATTTGCTTCAAAATAATCTGGGACTGGGTCAGAACTAGGTGGAGTGAAACAAGTTGGATAGGTTTTATTAATTATTGAAGTTAAAAGAAATGGCTACAGATATTTATTAAATTGGTCTCTCAACTTTTGTGTATGTTTGAAGTTTTTGTCTTTTTTGTTTTTGGAGAAAATATCTCAAGTAGGACTTGAATGTACGATCTTCCTGCCTCAGCCTCCTAAGTGCTGGGATTACAGGTGAGCACCCACACTTTTGACTTACAGTTTCCATTCTACACAATTTAGAATGGAGATGAAAATTAAGACTTTTTTTAGACACTCAGAAAATGAGAAACTGTCTCTGGTATAAAATTCCTATGAAGAAATTTAAAAAGCTATAAACCAAAAGAGAGGATTATATCTTGTTTTCAGTTTAAAGGCTCAATGTTTTTATTTATTTATTTATTTATTTATTATTTAGGGATTAAACCCAGGGTCTCACACATAGGTCTCACAACATAGGTGTTGTAAAGATATCAAGTCTCAGGCCAGGGATATAGCTTAGTGGTAGAACTTTTCTGTAGCATATACAAGGACCTGGATTCAATCCCCAACACCAGAATAGAATAGGATATAAAGTTTCCTGATTATTAAGGCATAGACTCACCATCATTTCAGTCAAAATGTCAATAAGCAGGGGCTGTGGAGATAGCTCAGTAGAATAAGCACTTGCCTGGCAAGCACAAGGACCTGAGTTCAATCCCCGGTTCCACCAGAAAAAAAAGAAAAATGTCAACAAGTAGGTGCAAGGTGGCAAGTGAGAGAGAGAGAGAGAGAGAGAGAGAGAGAGAGAGAGAGAGTGTGGGGGTGTGTGGGTGTGGTGTGGTGTGTGTTGGTGGATCTTTTTAGATGGAAGGGGTGTCTCTCCATGTTGCCCCAACTAGCCTCAAACTCATGAGCAAGGGATCCTCCTGTCTCAGTCTCCTGAGTAACTGGGGTTACAGGCATGGCCCACCTTGTCTGGCTTTTTTTTTTTTTTTTTTTTGGTGGATCTTCACAACCTAATTATAAAGTTCATATGGAATCACAAGAACCTAGATACTCATAAAGAAAAGATTCATTAAAAAAAAGAAAAGATTCATTAAGAAGCTATACTTAATAGAGTGTAATAGTTGCACAAGGATAGCTTGATACATAGGTAGGTAGGTAGGTAAGTAGGTAGGTAGATAGATAGATGTTGAACTAGAATATGAACTAGAATACAATCCAGAAATATCCCATCACAGGTATGGATACTTGCTTTATGACAAAGTCTTTTTGATTAATGGTACTGGAATAATTAGGTGTTTGAATAGAGAAGAACCATTTGCTCAAAGTCCCAACACAACTCTGTGATGAAGCCAGGTTTTTGAACCCAAATGTGCCTGGCTTTAAAGTCCATATTCTTTACACTCTGGCAACTGCCTTATTATCACCTAAAGTTCTAGTGAGTATACATACACACATGCACAAGCAGTTATAGAAGTGGTTTGTGAGACTGTTGAATGTCCAGGTAAACAGGGCCTTGGCCAATATCCCTGAAGTCTGGGCAGGTCACTTTGTTTCATGAAGTGTACCTGGCACCTAAGCACCTAGTCACCTTGGAAAAGAGTGACCTCCTGGCTTCTCTCAGTTGGGGGCCTTGAAATGGAGGCTGCCCTTTCAGCCTAGGTGTTCAAGCCTGGAGACGTCCCATAGTACCGTGAGAGATGGATCAGGTCATGTTTGGAAGAAAGCAGGAGCCAGGCCACCAGGACAAATTTGAGGTCCTACTTTTAAGCTATGCTTTATGTTTTAGCAGCTGCAGTCCAGGGGTGAGGCAAGCTGAGAAGGAAAAGCAACAGGCCCTTGCAGGAAGACTTGCAGCCAAGGCCTAGCTCCTTTTGGACTCTATGCCAGGCCCTTTGGGGCCCCTCAGAACTACTAGAGTCTGTCCCTTCAGCCTCCCTCCCCACCTTGATTTTCTGTATTGGCGATGAAGAACTTTGAGGCCTTCAGGAAAGGTAAATCCTATCGTAGGCCTTGAGTAGCTCAAAGGCTAGAAGACTAAAGATCAAAAATACCCTAAAGTGGGGGCTGGGGAACTGGCTCAGTGGAATAAGCACTTGCCTGGCAATGGCCTGAGTTCAATCCCCGCTTCCAAAAAAAAGAAAATCTCAAAAAAAAAAAAAATACCCTAAAGAGTTCTCTTAGAATCACAAGCTGATGAAGGAAAAAAAAAAAAAAAAAGAATCACAAACTGGCAGCTCTGAAGTTGTCTTACAAACTCCCCACCCAATTTTCAGATGAGAATCTGAGGAGATGGTCTGACCATGGTTACTTAGAATCAGCCTGAGTCCAGGGCTTCCTCAGTTCCCTCCTCAGCCTGCACCCTCCCAGAATGAGGCAGCCCTAGCAGTGTGTTAGGGTGTGCCCTTGCCTCAGGGGTGGAGAAAGGCCAGAGAAGGGCTTGGCAAGCCTTGTTTTCCGTGAAGAGAAGTCCTGAACAGTTTCCTGGAAGTTGTGAGCAGTGAATCTACCAGAGAGAGAGAGTGGGTACAAAACAAAGAGGCTGTCCACAGCCTCCTGCGACACACAAGGCTGCAATCCATCCGCCAAACCCAGGGCCTGAGAAAAACACACAGCACAGAATTAGATGCAGAGCACTCAGAGCTGGTCAGATCTCTCTGGAATCTGAGATCCTTGCGCAACAAAGAAATAAATCATAGAAGAGATTTCTCCTGTCCTCAGCATGTAGGTCTTCTCTCTCAATTCCACAGTCTCATTGTGGCTAGGTAAGTGTCTATCCAGAACAAACCATATGAGACACTCATTAGTGAGGTCTGGAGTTGATTAAATTAAACCTATTAGTTTGATTTTTAAAGCTGGTTCAGACTGTCTAAAAATCATGAATCATCAAACCAAACCACAGCCCCTGGTTTCACTTAGGAAACTACCATTGGCTGAGAATGCACAGGGAATTGGAAATAGTGTGGCAATTGCCCTCCTTTTGGAAGAGAAGAAAGGCATCCAGAAGGTACAGGAGAGCTGAGCAGGGAATCCAGGCCTCAGTGGAGCTACCTTTCTATCTGTCTCTCCACCTGTCTCTCTGGATTTCTGCAGCTACAGGAAGACACTGTGCTGAACCCTCCAGAGGCAGAGATGGGCCTGGAAGGATGAAGGAGCTGTGTTGTCTGTGAATCAGGCAGTGGTGTCACTCACAGATTAGTCCAGAGGCAGAAAGATCCATTTCTCTTAAGTCCACAGATGTACTTAGCCCTGAGGGGACCCCTGACCCTCAGGCCTTCTTGCATTTTAGGGTAAATTCAGTCACGTGTCTTCCTGGCAGAGGCATCATTAACGCCCCCAGAACAGATAATGCTGCCAAGTTACCTGGTTCCCAAGACCTCTGAAACTGTAAAAAGAAAACAAAACAAAACGTATCCTAGCTGGGTGTGGTGTCACACTACTGTAATCTCAGCATTCTGGGAGGCCAAAGAGGAGGATCACAAATTCAAACCTAATCTGGGTAATTTAGTGACAGTGAGATCCTGTCACAAAAAATAAAAAGGGCTGGAGATATAGCTAGAACCAGGGCTTCCTCTGTTTGTTTGTTTTTGTGGGTTTTTTTTCTTTTTTCTGGCATCCATGTTGTGCAGTGGAGAGGGACAATGAGACTGGATGAAGAGTTGCTGTAGTGGCCAGAGCCCTGAGCTAGGTCTCTAGACTTCCAGATCAGATACTAACCTTGTGTGACCTTGTGCAAGTCATGTGACCTCCCTGAGCCTAAGTTTCCATGGTTGGGAATTCTTGTAATGAATAACATACAGCGGGTAGGAAAATTCTAAGTGTGTTGGGAAGGGATAAACACGTGGCAAGAGATTACAATGTCAGCAGTTCAGAGTTTTCCTGAGCCCTCCCTCCCTCAAGTGATCCCTTCAGTTACTGGGAGCTAGAGAGCTGAGACCTTGGAGCTGACCTATCCGTTTTGTGTCAGGAAAGTCCAAAGGTTCTACAGCTGGGTGGAGGATGGTGATACACGCCTGTCATTCCAGAACTCTTGAGAGGCTGAGGCATGAGAAGTACCTTGAATTCAAGGCCAGCCGGGGCTACACAGTGAGTTCAAGGACAGCCTGAATCAAGACCCTGTCTCAAAAATCAAAACTGAAGAAAAAAATAAAACAAAAATACAAAAAAAGAAAGAGAAAACAATAACAAAACAAACAAAGGTGATGCAACCACAGCGACAGGGTACTTTCATAGGCAGGGAACACGCTGAAGGCCCCTCTGATTAGCTCAGTGGCCCTGACTGGCTAACTTCCAGGGACTCACCCTGTTTAAAGCTCTCAACAAAGGCAGCTCCAGCTGGCTGGGCTTCAAGAAACTGAGCGGGTGGGGCAGAGCTGGGCACACAGCCCCTGGCACCTCACCAGCTGGGACTGAAGGATAGAAGCATGCACTCATGCTGGTCATGGCCTGGCACATGCCTCCCAGTCAGGGAAAAGGTCCAAGAGCACAGGCCAATTGTCCAGCATTTACATCTGGCCCGGAAATGAATCTCCAGCAGCTCCAGGCACAAATCTACGTTAAAATCCAGATGTCAGGGCTTCCCTGGGAAAAATGCAGAGCTCCTGGATCCTGGAGCCAAACTCCACTGGCAGTGGGGTCACTCTCACTTCCTCCTAGACTTCTGGTTTTTTCCAAGGCCTGGTCAGGTGCCTCCAGCCAAACTTGCCCCTTCAGAGCTAGAGAGAGAAAGTCCTCTGGGAGCAACTGTCTCTCTGACTCTGTCTCTGTCTTTGTGTGTGTGTCTTTGTTGGTCTCTCTGTCTCTGTCTCTGTCTCTCTCTCATCTCTGTTGGGGGTCAAACCCAGGCCCTTGAGCATGCTAGGCAAGTGTTCTACTGGGCCATATACTCAACCCCACCATTTCTTCCAAAGAGGCCCATAGGCCCATACTCTACAAAGGCTTCAGTCCTCAGGCAGAGGCTGAAACACCAAAAGTTGCTGTGCCATCGTGGAGCACCCAGAACAAAATCCTCAACCCAGTCTGCAGAGAGGGAGAGATCATTCTCAAATTTTTTGCTTATGGATCTGCTTCCACAAATAATTATAATGTCTGTGCTAAATTATTCATCAACTTCCCTGCCATGTATGAAAATCCCATGCTATAGATTGCTCTTTTCCCTTATACCTCTTTTCAATCAATAAATGTTGATCCACTTAATCCTCAGTGGTTGCATAGTACTTGTTTGAATGTAATTCACTTTACTTAGCACAGCCCCTTGTTGGTGGTGGCTTCATGTTTTCCAGGGTTATGGGCAGCACTAGGGTAATTACTGCTCCCCATATGTATGAAATCAGGGAATAGATTGTTTTTTTAGACTAAATGTCTAGCAGATGAGTGGGATCTGAGCACTGATCCACTTTTAAGATTTATTTCTCTACAATCCATTCCCAGAAAGGTTTTCCAAAGTGGTAACACCCTGGCCAAACTGCAAGTGATGGTCCCAGTCTCTAGAATGCTCTGTCTACCCTACGGGGTCTGATGCAGAGCTTGGACTGTCCCTACTGGTGCCAGGAAGCCCTCCTCTCCATCTCTATGCAACCTGTCTAGGTGACTCTCCATGTTTTCATCCCCAGGTATAATGTGTGTCTAGCTCGAACATTTCTTCCTTTCAGTCATCTCCAGCCCAATCCTTAGATTTGCCAACGATAAATGGGAACCACTGTGGAAATCAGCTCTGTCTGACGCTCTAAGGGTCTGCTTGAGTCTAGGTTTCACCTTCTCCCCACAAGTCCCAAAAAACCAAGGGAATATTTGTACATATGTTTTGTCATTGCCATAGCCTAGCCTCCCTAGGAAAGCTCTTTTGTCTTGGGAAAATATAGCAACCAAAAAGCCATTCCTCTGGGACAGTGTTGGCTGGATTCAGCAACCAGGCTGAGTCCCTGTGGTTTGTATGTCCTCAGGTGGCATGTCTCAAATAGCCAGCCCATCTCCCTTAAATCTCACGGTAGATTCTCAGACTGTCACTCTCTTCTATCTCTAGATTAGAACAGTTGACATCAAGCCTTGACCACAGGTATCCTTCTTATTCGATTTTTTAAAACTGTAATTAAAGGGGAAGCCAAATATCTCAGTGGATTAAAGCACTTGCAAGCAGGCACAGGGGCTAGGGGTTCGATCCCTGGGCCTGCAATGCTGCCCCCACCCCCCAGGGCATGCTGAGATGGCAATTGAGACTGGGCGTGGTGGTGTGAACCTGTAATCCCAACTGTTGGGAGGCTGTAAACCAGCAGATCACTAAGAGTCTGTTCTAGTAGTGAGAGCCTGAGCACCCTGTAGACCATTCCCTAAAATACAAAAAATAAATAAATAAATAAATAAAATTGTGATTAAAATATATGTAACATAAAATTTATTATTTTAAACATTTTTAAAGATATATAGTTGATTTATCTTGTACTATCCTTACCACCATCATCTACCATAACACCTAACTAGAACTTTGAATTCATGCAACACTATTCCCCCACCCTCCTCTTCCCTAGCCCCCATCTATTGTCATTCTACTTCCTGACTATGAATTTGACCATTGTAGGGAACTTGTATACAATATCTTATAGTTTTTACCTTTTTGTGACTGATTTTCTTCACTTACCACAATTTCCTCAAAATTCATCCATGTTGGAGTGTATATCAGAATTTCCTTCCTTTTAAAGGCTGGATAACCTCCTGCTGTATGCATATACCACATTTTATCCAGCCACACATTGATAGACACTCGGTATGTTTCCTTTTAGCTATTGTGTACAGTGCTACAATGATCTGTGCAGGTCCCTGCTTTTGTTTCTTTGAGGGTATGTACCTAGAAGTAGAACTGTCAGATCATATGGTAATTCTGTGTTTAAACTTTTTTTTCAGAAATTGCCATGCCATTTTCCAGGGGCAATGTACCATTTCATATTCCAACCAGCATAAGGTCCCAATTTCTGTATATCTTTGCTAACATGAATTTCATTTCTGTTAATAATAGCCATTATAATGGGCATGCATCCTTGTTTTTAATTCACATTTCTTTTTCTTTTTCCTTTTTTTTTCTTTTTTTTTTTTTTGGAAAGAAAGGCTTATTTAGCTTTAATTTAGCATTTCTATTGAGAGGTAGTTTTTTGTTGTTGTTGTTGTTGTTGTTGTTTTTCTTTTGAGATGGGAGCTTCCTAAAGTCATGAAATCCCAGATCATCTGAAGTGGGACAAGTGGTCCAGTGGAAAAGGCCTTGGATATGGTAGTGATTCCTACACTACCTTTAAACCTACCTGCTTCTCCCAGGTGTTGAGCAGAGGCTCAGCCACCCCATCTTTATCCCTCCACTTCTCCTTCAGGTCTCCTGGGTGTTCTGGGGCCTGCTGAGCTTGGTAGGGGATGAAAACCTAAGGGAAAACAGGTAAGAGGAATAAGAACGAAGACAAAGAAATGCCTATGAGGGGCAGCAGTCAGCATGGTAGGGGAAGCTTGCTGGTTGCCCGGAGGGTCATTAAGAGGAGAAGGTGATGGCACCTACAACAGTATCCATCCCTCCTTTGCCAGGTACAACTTCAGTTGTTTACACTTTGGAGCCCAAGGAAGCCCTGGAAGGATAGAAGGAGCCCTCAAGGATGGTCCTTCTATTTTTTACAAATGAAGACCCAGAGATAGAGTGACTACCTCCAGGATCACAGGAATGGTTAGCCTTGGGATCAAAAGCAAAACCCAAGACCTGGATATTTCCTACTGGGGGAAGAGAAGAACTATGAAGAGACCAGGGGTGGATTCTGAAGGTAATTCATAAAATAAAAGAGCAAATAGAGGTCCAGATAGGGAAAATAACTTGTCCAGAGTCACCAGAGCAAGCAGGAATGCAAAGAGCACCAACGATCATGACTACTGCCTATAGAGCCTCTTCCTACTTCCTGGACACCCTGCATGGTGATCTGACGTTCATACCTTGATGACTGACCTATCCTTGGTGACAACTTCTTGTACCTCCCACCATGATGACCCTGGCATGCATCTTGTTGAAGTACGGATGTCTTTGGAGTGCGATGTTCCTCTGATTTTCCTATAGGGCCTCATCACCCCATAGCAACCATGCCCTGCAGATTGCTCTTCCTCACACTCTAGATACAGGACCTAAAGCCTAGATGAAGGCAGAAGCCACCATGTTCCCTGATGAAGAAGGAAATGAGCCTCATCTGGTATGAGCAGCTCAGCCAGATGAATCTCATTTTCTTTATGACAAGGGAGGAACTATTCCAATTCTAAGAACCTAACCTCTAGGAACATCTGAATCTGAAAGCCCATTTCCTAGAACTAAGAGGAGGGGAGCCTGGCTATGTGCTAAAAACTGGAACAAGAAATATGGTCATCTCATTTCCTGCATTCACCTTCACCCTCTCCACACACAGCTTGCCTGACTCAAAAGCAGCAGATTCTCTTGTGAGGAAAGCTCCACTTCACACACCTCACAGACACCTGTCTCCCTGAGCACCACTGCCCTGCCTCCAGAAGGCATTCATTCATACATCAGTGACTTGGCACCCAGCTGATATTCATCTATGGAAGAGGGAGCATATGGGGGAATCCAGTGCCCACCAAACCCACTCTCATGGTTATCGGGCTCTGCCTTGCTCAGCTTCATGCTGGGCCCTGTGTGAAGTGGAAGAGACAGCATTTCTCAAGGAGACTGTCCATGACCCCCTTTTTCCCTTTACCTCCCTTCCTGGGTCCATTGGAGCGCATGATCTTGTGTAAGGCTGCCATTCCAAACACCACTCAAGTGGAGTTAGGGAATCCATTGCTAGTGAGGTCCTGAGTGTCTCTAGAAGATGAAGGAACTGTCATCTTGATATTCACCAACCCAACTGCCCCAACAGAGTTATAGACCTGCACCTAAGAGGAAAAAGGAAGGTTCTCAGCAGTTGGAGGATATCTGGATCTGTGTGGTGTATATAGAGAAATTCATGTACAGGTCAACATAAGTGCCCACAAGCCTTAAAAAAAATTAGTAGGCATTTGTTATGCTTATTATTATTATAAGGCATATTCAGAGTGATATACGGTTATTAACTCAATCTTTTTGAGATTCTGGTTGTTGTTGGATTGTTTTAGTTTTGTTTCGTTTTTGGAGACAGGGTCTTACTATGCAACCCCAGGTTGGCTGTAAGCTAGCTATGTAGTCCAAGCTGGCTCTGGATTCTCAATCTTTCTTCCTCAGGCTCTCAAGTTCTGAGATTACAGGTGTGCACCACTATGCCTGCTCTTTATTTTCTTAACAACTGTAAGAAATAGTAGATCACAAAACTGAGGCAGAGGAGTCATTTGCTTAATCACAGAACTGACGAGAAGTAGTGGCAAGATTTGAACTCAGGCCTCTTGTAGGCACATGCCAGGTATGCTGTGCATGCTGGTGTGAATGTGCATGTGTGGGTCTGTGTGTCCTGGGAGAGGGAAGGGTGTACTTTTCACTCTGGTCTTTTAACCCAGACCTTACAGGTTGCAAAGCCCTGTATGATGATCTAATCTATGTTGATTTAATAAAGAAATATTTGGTCTTTGCCTCTAGTTCCTGGCACAGAATTCCTAAAACTTTTGCAATCTCCTGAGCAACAGGGGTGTTAAAAGAATCTTTTGTTCTAGGAGAGTAACCCGGAGGTCTCAGCTACCACCATGAGCCTCCTCAACAAGCCCCAGAGCTTAAAATGCTTTGGAATTTCCAATGTGACAGGAGTATCTTTCATTCTAGTGAGGTGCCTTGTGGTGGGCTACTGGATGGGGCTAATAACCAGAAAGAGGAAGCAGTTTTTAATAAGCAACTTTCAGCCCTACCCACCATGCACCAGGAAGGGGAGAGCTTCGGGCTGCATGGATCAGCAGTGGCCAATGACACAAACCGTGCAGACAGACCTTAGACATGCAGTGTTTAAGGCACAGGGTTGGGATGAGCTCCTGGAGGTCTAACATGGGAGGCACCTGAGGCCCACTTATAGAGAGCAGAGGCTTCTCTCCCCTTCCATAGGCCTGGCTCTGTGCCTCTCTTCATCTGGCTATTTAATGTTATCCTCGGTCATGTCCTCTAGTACTAAACCAGAAAGTATAAGTTTATTCTTTGAGCATTCATTGAATGCTAGGAGCTTGTTGTGGGAACCCCAATCTATAGCTGGTTGGTCAGATGCACAGATTACAAACTACTATTTGTGACTGATATCTGATGTGGGGACAATCTTGTGGCTGAGCGCTTAGCCTCTGGGAACCATTCTAAGCATGGCAGTGTCAGAGTTAGTTATACTATAAGGACACCCAGCTGGTGCCCACCAACTTGATTACTGGTAAGGAGAAAGCACCACATATCTGGCGTCAGAAGTGGAATCTTGAGAATGCTAGTGTAAGAAAGGAATAAAGCACTGGTTTTTCACAGACTCTTTAAGGCAGCACTATGTCCAAAGGTCCGTAGGTATCTTTTTTAAAGGTCACGCCTGAACCTGGGCCACATCTGCTCAGGCTCAGGTTTCCTAGGGATCCCTGGAGCAGTCACAATGATGGACAGGGACAGTCAAATGACTCTGGGGTGGCCCTGAGGGGCTGTGTCCTAAGCTCCTGTTTCCTAACTAATGGTCACATTAACCTTCATACTAACAGGGCCTATAGTTCCTTTGGAGTGGGCTGCAGGGGCTGCCAATGGCACATAGTGCTGTACTTCTGTAGGAGTGCCAATGCAACCTAGGTAGCATGGGAGAGGCTGCTGGGGCCTGACCAGGGCCACCATGGAGAACGCACCCCAGACACTTACTGTCTCAAGTACCTAGGTAACAACCAAAATTAAACAACTTTAGGGTCCCTGGTTATCCCTCCTGGAAACTTTATTTTGGATTATGTCATTTAAATTATGCCACAAGTGCCAGCAAGATAGCACAGCGGACTAAGTGCTTGCTCAGGCAAGCACAAGAACCAGGGTTCAATCCCTGGCACCGCATACCGTGCCGTCTCCCCCTGCCACTCCCACTGGGTACACTGAGCTAGCGATGGACTCTGGGCATAGTGGTGTACACCTGTAATCCCAGCACTAGGGAGGCTGAAAATAGGAGGATCACTATGAGTCCAAGCTGTATAATGAGACCCTGCACAAAAAAAAAAAAAAAAAAAAAAAAACCTAAAAAAAAAATTATGCTACAAACACATGCCAAGATCTGTACTGAACTATCTTGGCATTTGTTGAAAACAGCAAATGTGACCAAAAACTAATAGGGAAAATTCTGCTTTGGAATGGCACTAGATCCTTTGTGTTGAGGAAAGACCTGTGAGGGGTCTTGTCATTGGTTTAAATATATCATCTCTTTTAGGCTTTAAACAAAGCCTCTGTGTTTCTATCCACATTGACAGAAAAGGAAAACAGGGCTCAGATGGGACAACTTCTGATTCCAGGGGGGCACACATATCCCACCAACCCCACAGCCAGGATACCCTGAGCAGGACAGGGATAGGAAAGGTACATCTTTGTTTTCCTCAGATCCTTCCAGCTCTGAAAGAAGGCCCAAAATCAAGAAGAAAAGCCACCCATAGTTACAAAGATAGGGTCATTTATTTATGTTATATTACTGGATTTCACAGGCAAAAATACAGTTGTCCGTTCTGAACACCAAGATCAGATATCCCACACTAACACAGTAAATACACATATTTGCATATGCGAGAAATAAAAATACATAGCACAACAGGTCTTGAGGATATAAAAGTTGTTTCCTGATTTTGCGAGGCACTCCACATCCAGGCAGAAACCTTGGGCAAGCTAAAGGTCAGTCCAACATTTCCCTTACTCTCCTGTGCCAACTCTTTCTCAAAGGTCATGTCTCATGGGGTCATTGGTAACAGGATGGACAGACTCAGAGAAAAGCCCAATTGCACAGGAATGATTGTCAGGAGAAGGAAATGCTCCCTGAACCCTCAGCCCTGGAGTGTCCAGCGAGGAAACTGGACCCACAGCATTTCATGGGCTGGGCAAATGTCACTGTTGTGCCTTGGACCTGGGGATCCCCCTGAGAGAAATGGCAAGTCAGCAAGTAGGCGGTACAGGTGAAGCAGGTTCTGAGAATGGACCTCATACTCACATGAATGAAACTGTAACAGGAAAAAAAAGAAACAAACAAAAAAAAAAAGCTGAATTTCAAGAGTGAAGGAAGTAACAAGTCACCATTCAGGGCATCTGTTTCCTTTTTTAAGGCACTTTGGAGAAGTCAGGATCTAGGGGCAGGAAGGCCTCTGTATTTCTCAAAACTCTCATAGTGCAGTCAGTTTCAGTGTTAATATCATTTTAAGGCATGGGAAACTGATGGAGGAATGCCCTGCCTTGGCCTGTCTGCTCTGCAGAGGAAGGCAATTTCTAATCAAAACAAAGACTTCTGGAGAAAGAACTCAGTCAGCATTCAAGATGCTCAAAGCGATAAAGGCACAGGTAGGATTAGGGCCCAGGCATCAATTTGGCCTCCACAATCAGGGCTGGTGCCCAGGAGGGCAGTAGCTTGGGTCCTGACTGCCACAGCAAAGGGCTCAAGCTTGGATCAGGCAGCTGAACCTTAGGACCTCTGCCTAGGATGGATCTGGGAAAGGCATTTTGTGGTAGGAGTCCCATCTGCCATCTCACCAGAGGAGAGGTGGGTTTGTGAAGGGCCCCTGTGGGTTAGCTTCACAGAGGTGGGAGCACCTGCTAAAACCCTGAGGGGGAATGGGAGGCTTTAGGCACCAGAGTTCTCGCGGGGAACTGGGGGTGTGGGTCTGGGTCACTAATTAAAAGGCACAGTCATGCTGAAGAATGAATAGTCTGTTTGACCCTGAGTGCCACAGGCAAATTTTAGGAAAAGGCAAGAGGCAAAGGAACTAAAGGGAAGAGGAAGGAAGAAAGGAGAAAGGCAGGGCAGGGCAGGGAGGAAGGAGAAAGATCAATAATGCAGGGTGGGCCTGGGAGTTAGACCACAGAGGCTCTGGGGAGCAGTCCCTGCCTGGAACAGAGGTTCCCTCAGCTAGGGAGGGGCTAGGGGATGTAAACAACCTGACCCCTATCATTTACAACCCCACAGCTTAGAGCATTATGGGGTCAGTCAGAGGAGGCTGAGGCCCTTGGTGCTTCCCACCTGGGGAGGGTGGCAGAGGTGGAAGGTTGTGCCCAGTAGGCTGGGCCTGGCTCCCATGTCTCTGCTCCCGACGTCTGGCAGGATAATGATGACCAGAAGGCCTTACCCACATCAAAGGATCCAAGATGATTTTGCTCTTCATAAAACCTGGCCTGTCAGCTAAATCAAGAGGGCCGATCTGTGGCCATTACAGCATACATTTTTTTTTTCTCCTAAAAAAATGTTCAATCCCCTCCCACATTTAAAACACCACAATAAAAAAATACACAGGCAATTCAAGTTTACATAACATGCCCAGAAAAATAGTCATGACTTAACACTAAATAGCTATGTAAATTTGGATCAACACAAAAATCAAGCTAGACCATAATTAGAACTTGATTTTTAAAATACTATAAGCTGCTTCTTTTAAAAAATCTTTACATTCAGAAATCAGACAACTTAGAGATAGGCACTGTAAGTGAGAATACCCAGGGCCGTTGCTCTGATGGCTACAGCTGCCTTGGGATTCATACATAAGCAGGACAAAGGTTCAAGGCTCAAGTTTTAAAATTTTTCTGAAAAGACACACAACACACAGTGATTGTAATAGTTGCATACCACTGAACGAAGGTGAGGGAGAGGACATAATATGAGACTGGTTGAAACTTTGTTTTTCTGTTAAAACTTTATAATCAGAAGATATCATACTAACCAATTTTAGCAGCAGTCTCCAATTTTTCATGAAGTCATAAGAACGTCACAATTTAAAGCAAAATCCTTATGCATTTCATACTTTAGCAGTTTCATTAGTGGGACTGAGTCCCATAGTCATCAATTTTAAACTGTGCACAATTCTGAGGCTTTGGGATGACCCTGTGAACATGTCAGGAAGCCCATACAGGCTGACAGCTTCTACACCGATAAACACCTTGTACTGCTAAGAAGTCACCTGCCACACCAAGTTGCGGACAAAATGCTCCACTCCTTCTGGCCATCCAGAAAGGTGTCTGAATGATGAAGGAAAGGACCTATTATTCAGGTTGTACACATGAGAGGGACCAGCCCACAGACTGGCAGAGTCGCACGGCAGACGTCCCTGGCCGTTTTCAGTCTCTTATCTGTATCAAAATGCTAGCTTGGTGTCCCAACGTCCACTGTGATTTTGGTATATAATTGGTATCTTTCTATGGTCAATAACTGATAGGTGAGTGAGTTCAAACCATCATATTTCATTGTCTCCTTTGTGTGTGCAATTCGGGAAAACCTGCATGGAAAAAAGGCAAGGGGAAGGCGTCAGAACAGGAATGTTAAGAAAGTATTAGAATGTCCTTTTCCCAGGGCTGGTGAGATGGCTCAGTGGTCTGGGGCACCTACTTAGAACAAGCTTAGCAAAGCACAGGGACCGCGGTTCAATCCCCCAGCACCACATGCCAGCCAGCCCCGCCCCCTGGTGGGCTGA
>NW_004524621.1:13293774-13317475 GCF_000260255.1 Octodon degus | reverse complement strand
AGAGAGAGAGAGAGAGAGAGAGAGAGAGAGAGAGAGAGAGAGAGAGAGAGAGAGAAACCCAGCTGGATCAAGGCTGAGCAGAGCCAAGGTATGAGGACAAACAGGTGGATGCCAGAATAGTTTGGGCAGCTAGGACAGTGTATGCAAAGGTACAGGAGGTGAGAGTAAGGGCAAGGGGTAGGAAGGGGCAGGTGATGCAGCTGAAAAGAAAGGCAAAGGCTAAACCATGAAGCCTTCTTAGAGTAAATGAAGAAACAATGCCAGTATCAGAAGGATAGAAGGATATCATGTGCAGTGTTTCCCAAATGACTCTGGCCATGTGGAAGTATCTTTGGTACCCCATTTGAGAATGGAATGGAGTGCAGACAGCAAGACAAGAGGCAGCCAGAATAGGACAGGGGATTCTGTGTTGGTCCAGGGGAAAGGAATGAGGACCAAAATCAAAGCTTTGACAGCACAAACACCAAAGTTAGAAGCACTACTGGCTGATCTGGGACGACATAAAGGTTACTGGCTTACCTTCCCCCAAGTGATGATCTTATGCCTGGTACACAGTTAAAAGGAGGTACATAATACAATTATGATAGCTGAGCCACACACCACCCATCCTTCTAGTCCCACAACCTCTGTGTATCGATTCTCAAGGCCCCTTCCCTCCCCACCATCTTGATCCTTCAGCTCTGTGGAATCTGATCAGACGTGTACATGACTACAGCAGTCCACAGTGCTCACAGAGGTGTGGCTCTGTACAAGTGGGTTTGTTTCTGTCTGGACCCCGTTTCCAGGGCTTCAGCATCCTCCTTAGGGGCCCGTTGGGCACAGTGGATGCTCAATACGTGCATGCTTGATGACCAGTCTTATAATCTAATAATTAAGCTTTCTTCAAGGCCAATATTAAAGACTTGGACCTAAGTCAAGTTCTCATACAATGCTAACTTCAAATGACTTGGGTTTTGCTCTGACAGACACCTTCTGTTACTTGATCAAATAAATGTACTCTAATGCAGGAAGGATGCACCTGGGCCTACTGCAGCATCAAACACACTTCAGACTTCTCCCAGAGGGAGAAGGTGTTTTTGATCTGCAGGGGCAGAACTGAAGGTTCCACTGCCAGGCAACACTAAGCAGAATGCGGTTCCAAATGTTATTAATAGATGGCTTTTACCACTTGTGATGACAACCACAGGATAAAAATTTACCTGCTTAAAAAGAGCCCTGGAGGGGCCCTGCCCCTTAGCTC
Source organism: Octodon degus (assembly GCF_000260255.1). Classification (NCBI taxonomy): domain Eukaryota; kingdom Metazoa; phylum Chordata; class Mammalia; order Rodentia; family Octodontidae; genus Octodon; species Octodon degus. The sequence continues at coordinate 13,316,235 of NW_004524621.1, read as the reverse complement.
AGTTCTTTAAGTGGCTGCTTCAACAAAGCAGTCAGGCTCAGGTTGCTGTGGTTCGATCCCCACAACTCAAGCCAGCCAAACCTGCCCTGAGGCATTTGGAGCAATAAATAAATAGAGTCCTGGAAAATGGAAGAGCAAGACTAGCCACGCCATGACAGTTGTAAACCAAGTGTGTCAAGAAAAGCTCCTCAAACTACCTTCTGTGTATGGTAAAAATACTCCAAAACAAAAAAAATAGGACAAAGAGTCTATGAAAAAAGGATAGGATTCTGTTCAAAGAAACATTCCACACTGAAAGGAAAATACAGTAAGATACTTAAGTTTTAAGAAGGATGTAGGTTTACTCCTTCAGTACAAAATGGCATGCGGTAAATCAAAATAGGCTCACCCTCCTCTCGGTCTTCACTTTACATTTTTCCAAAGCTAATCCAAAAATCTCAGAAGCTAATTTTTCTAAAGACCCAGCTCAGCACCTACTGGACCTACAAGAGTACACAGCTAAGGATCTGGGCTGGGTGGGACCTGCATTCTCCTGAGAGTCAATCACTGTACATAACCACACACTGATTCAAAGTCTGAGAGTGAAGACTACAGGAAAGAAACAGTTCTAAACTTTGGCTATTACCTGTTAAAGATGTCATCATCTTCTCCTCCCCAGCCCCAGTAATTATTAGGAAATCCATTGATGGTAAGAAACTGCCGTTTACTTAGAGCAGAGACTCCTCCAAAATACTGAACATAAGGTAGGCTGGGGAAAAAAACAGACATATAGGACCCATGGTTAGTTAGTTTTGACATCCCCCAAATAAAGTGTGTTTCTGTGACTATTTAGAAAATGTCAGTGACAAGAAGGGGCAGAAGCCCCGTTCTTCCACTGGGACTCAGCCATCTCCTTCCTACGTGCCCCATTCTTGTAAGGATGACCTTTTCAAGGAGGTCCTAAATTTAAGATGCATTAGTCTCCTACTGCCCATTCTGTGGTGCCCTCCTTTTCATCCTGTCTTAGTACCAATTTAGCTTTCATTCATCCAAGGGTATACTGGCTTGAACACTAACCCTTACAATTGAAGCAGAATTCTCAGAATTTGCACATAACAAAGTTTCCTCTGAAATTTCTACTTTATCCTGATGTAGGAAAAGGCACAATGATAAATCTGTTTTTTACATATTTCCAAGAAGCAAAATATCTAAGCTCTGATCCCTCCCTACCTTTTTATACTTTAGGGGTTTTGTTTTGTTTTGGTTTTGGCAGAACCGGGGATTGAACTCAGACCCTTGCACTTGCCAGGGAAGCACTTATTCCACGGAGCCATCTCCCTGGCCCCAGTATTTTTTTTTTTTTTTAATGGGAATAAAAAAGTATGTGTTTAGAATTAGCCAGCTGGACTCAGTATAGATGATCCCAATTTTGTTGGAAACATCCAATGCATTATAATTGGGAGCCAGTCAAACATGCGCCTTCTCTCCATCAAGCCTGAATAGGATATTGACCTTGGCAACATCGATGTCATAGAGCTTCTTTACAGCTTGTTTGATTTGGTGCTTATTGGCTTTGACATCCACAAGGAACATGAGTGTGTTGTTGTCCTTGATCTTTTCATGGCTCACTCTGTGATCAGGGGGAACTTGAAGATGGCATAGTGGTCCAGCTTGTTTCTCCTGGAGGTGCTCTTCCAGAGCTGCAGGGTCTTGGGACAGCGGAAGGTGGATGACATTTGGGTCTTCTTTTTGTGGCTGTGGACGCCTTTCAGCTGGCCTTCTTGGCCTTCAAAGCTTGGGCTTTGGCTTCAGCTTTGGGAGGGGCAGGGGCTTCCTTCTTCGCCTTTGGTGCCATCTTGGTAAAAAAGCCTATATTTCAGTATTTTAATGGTTATGAATAGTGGACTCTTAAGGGACACAGAGGAAGCATTGATAAGAAATGTCAAGAATTAGAATGTGCCCCTGAGGCCATACAGAAGTCTTCCTGTGGGTTTTCCAGAGCCTTCTTTGGTCTTGTGTTGACCCTAAATGCAGTTCCAAACTACACTTACGCTCTCACTGTACTCCAAAGAAACAAAAACTCATCACCATAAATTAAACTCTAGCTGAGACTTTGAGGGGGAAGTCAACCAAGTCATACAGAACATAAGAAATTAAAGACACAATACTTTTAAAGTATATCAGGAATTTAACTGAAAGTATAGATAAGCAAAGAACCCCAGGGGCCTGCTTTCATTAGGTTTAAAGTAGCACGTTTGTAATTAGGTGACATTGGTTAGGGCCCACCCTTTGTAATACTTCATGCTACTGCCTACACCTTTAATGTTAGGGTTTAAGCTAGAGGTGGTTAGACCAACAAGATGTTTTGATAATCAATTTTTTAGATGTGGATCCTTTGGCACTTCAGTGTAAACACATGCTAAGTCGAGGAGACTGGCTTTGTGGTCTGCTGGTTGTACTTGTGTACCTCTCCCATCCCCAAACCTGATTGGTTCTCTGTAAACCAAACATGTCATTAGGGTAAAAAATTGTGTGGTCACTTAGGCCCTCTCCTGGCTCACTATATGCTACAGAGGAGAAAAAGAGGGATCAGGGTACAAACCTGTGTATTTCCAAGAGATGAAGATACATAGGGAAGGAAGAGCTAAGATTTCTGAAGAGGCTAAAAGGGATTTTCCATTCAAATTTTCTCTTTTTTAAGATAGCAGCCTATTCATCTCACAGCCCTCATGCCCCTAGCAATGGATGATAGGAAGAAAAAATTCAGAAAGTGATTATACAGTAGCTATATCTATACAACAGGCCAGCACAGGCCAGCTGTCCACACAGACCAAATACACTAGATACTCAGCCTAAGCCAGGTTTGCATGTTACACAGGGTACCCCAGCATGGCATCACTTGGAGTTTCAAGTGAAACCTATTTAAAGCAAGGATGGGAAAAACTGTGTTATTCAATAGATAGGTTGTAATTGTCAACCTTTTTGTGTGAATACAAACATGGACAAATTACAGAACACAATAATTTATTTACTTTTAACCTTTTTTTTTTTTTTCAGGGTAAGGCTAGAGATCAAATCCAAATCCTTATATATGCTAGGCAAGCACTCTACTACTAAGCTAGTCCCCCATCTAACTTACTTCTAAGATGAAACAATGGACTAGAAGGTCATGGTAAGATAAAACAGTGGACGAAGGCCATGGTCCCTATATGTCAGTACTTTAGTTATATCTTCAACCCTAGGGACAGACATCAATGGCCTCTTCACCAAAGGCACACTGGAGAAGCTTGGGCTCTGTATTTAAGCCGAAAGTTATGCTCTGCTGGGAATGAGAATCATGTTCCTTGCTGATTCTTAAACTGTCAAGGAACATCTCCTGAGGGGTCTAACCTCAAGAACTGGGGGGGGGGGGTAATTTGCTTTCCACACTACATGGGGCAGGGGACAGCAGGAAGAAAATCATGCAACTGTTTGGAATCTAAAGATGAGAACTGTTCTGAACACTAAAAATAGTTCTTTTGTGACTATGCAGAGTACAGGCATTTCAGATTTCTTCTTTCCTTCTCCAAGAATAACTGACTCTGGATGTCAAAAGCAGCCGTTTCTCAGAGGTGGACTTCTCAGACCACTGAGAGTGACTCCTGGGCAGTGAAACTGCATTTCCCAGTCAATGTGGAAAGGAGTAATGCATCTATTACAATCTGTGGTCACACATTTCTTACCTAAATCCAAACTTGTCCATTGCAACAGAAATATGTCGTGGCTGTGAAAAACACCTGTAGGCATTGTGGTCGTCCATTGGGATGAGGTCCACATCACTGAACACAAAGCAGTTGTAGTTATAGTCCTTTAAAGCTTCTTGAAAGCCAATATTGAGCAGCTTAGCACGATTGAACATGCTATCTCCAGCCTGGTACAGAAACAAAAAAAGTGAAATCAGATCCAATAAAATCTTTGAGTATAACACTCACAGGGACTGGTAACTTGTTTGCTATATGTACTCATTAGTCAACTCTTGGGCCTCATTTTCCTGCCCTTAATTTCACAAATCATTCTTGAATGTCAATCCTCTAAATCAACAATACCACTTTTAGTAGCCTTTCCTATATTGAAAGACTTGTACCTGTGTGAATAACTGTAAATAATATTCACTATAAGGTGTGCATCACAGAAGATGCAAGTCTCAATATAAGCATCACTAGGGAACTTGTTAAATAGTCATGCCATAGCTATTAAAATGCAATAACAGAGATGTTAAAGAAAACAAAGAAACTCTTCAAAGATGAAAAAAACATTTAAAGATGTGTCATGTATTTTTTTTTTTTTTTCCATTTACTGGTGACTAACTCTAGGAAAGATACACAGGAAACTGGTGATGGCTGGATGCTTATGGACTTTTCATTTTTACCCTCTTTATAGAGTTGACTATGGTTATATTACCACACAGTGTGACTTCCACGTGTCTGTCTGGCACTAAACTAGGTGCCAGAGAATTACAGCAAACCTAACTCAATCTCTGCCTTCATGTGCTCACAGAATAGGGTAGGAGTCAGTTTGATACAATCATGACAGAATAAGGATACATGAGAGGGAAAGTACTTGCTTTAAGGTCCTGGGCACTAGGGCCCAAAGCACCACACATACAGGTAAAGGCATTTCCTTTTTTTTTTTTTAACTTACCTTGTTTCTTTTTGGTATACCCTACAAGAATGTAAGCTTAATGAAGGCTGAGATCTTTTTTTGTTTTTAATTTACCCTGTGCCCTACTATCATGTAATAAGAGCTCAATTAAGTTGCTGGCTGAATGAATGAATGAATGAATGAATGCATGAATGAACAAATGAATGAACAAATGAACTGATAAGTAGGTTTCAACATACAATGATAAATGGCAACCACTTCTCAAAAACCTAACTAGAGTGTACTCCTAGGGATTCTCACATTGTGGGGAGGGTTTGCTCCTATGAAGACCTATTATCCTGGGTTAGTAGGGATGGCCCTAACTCTGATACTGTCATCCCTTACATCTCGCTGTTCATGCCAACCTCACACCACCCTTGTGAGGAAAGGAAGGCTCACACTTTGGAATCCAAACTTGCTGCTCTTTCCTACATCTCTTGGGATGGGATCTTTGGGACTTTTTTTTCTTTTTTTTTTTTTTTTGTGAAACACGGTCTCACTATGCAGCACAGACTATCCTTGAACTCACTTATGCAGCCCAGGCTGGCCTTAAACTCACAGAGATGATCCTGCCTCTGACTCCAAAGTGCTGAGATTATAGGTATGTGCCACCACACCCTGCTAGGATCAGGCTCATTTACTTCGAGGAGAAAGTGGCCCATGAGCCCTGTAATCCATCCATAATCTCAGAACTGGAATGTGCAAAATCCCCTTTCCACATCCCCAAAAGAAAATCTGAAGCCCTGAAGTTCACAATACTGCCTGTGTGTGTACAGAGTGCACATATATAGACTGCTGCTTGGCCTCAGGTGGATGACTCAGAAACAAACTACTAAGATCAGTACCAGGAAGTCAGAAAAAGCAGCCAGGAGAATAGTAAATGAATTAAGGAAACATTATGCACACAAGAGCGCCTTTCTTCAGTCTGTGACAACGCTTTCTAACCATGCATGGTGAAAGGTGAAGGCTGCACCCAAAGGCACATTGTGTTCTTTGGCTGTTGAGCCAGTTAAGAGTAGATTTGGAATGCTGAGTTTGGCTAATTCCATGTAAGTCAGGGGTCAAAAAGAAGTTGAAAGTTTAAAAATTACATATGAAATCTATGAAGATATTGGAATTTTGTTTTGTTTTGGTTTGGTTTGTTTTTTTTGGTGGAACTGGGGATTAAACTCAGGCCCTTGTGCTTGCCAGGCAAGTGCTTATTCCACTGTGCCATCTCCCTGGCCCCAGGGAATTATTATTGTAACAACAAATAGCTATTATCTACTAGGGGTTGTCATGTGAATATGAGGCATGGGCCAGGTGTTTCTACAACCATGGCATACCAATCATCTGGATAATTTTTTCATAATCCTCATGCCAACCCAGGCTTAATATTCCTAACACAAAGCTCCCTGACCATTTTTCTAACAAATAAAAGGGAATATTCTCATAATGCCTTTTGTTCACATACAGTAGAACACCCCAAGGGTGGCTGGCTGCCCAGCTCATGACCATTCCCCTTTGCTTGGTATGTACCCCATGAACTGGGGCAGGGCCCCAAACTTGGTGGCCATCTCTGTTTGGTCTCAGCAAATGCCTAAGATTGAATTAAGCAATCTCCTCCTCCCACAAACTGGAAATTTGGAATCATGAATGAGCCCGTTGGTCTCAAGCCAAGGACCCAGGAACGATGGCAGCTAGAAAAGCCTAAGTAGGCCTACTTCACCCTTGTTTCCCAACCCCTTCCAACTTCCCCAGTGTCTGAACCACACTTAGAAGTGGAAAGACAATTTTCCAAATAACCTGAACTACACTGCCTATAGCTTCTACCTTCCCTAGAGGCAAAGTGCATAGTGCACAAGGGCAGGTGTCACCAACTACCATGGCCCCTAGGAACACCACACTTCCTCTTCCTAGAAAACATTTTCTAGGCCTCTCTGGACAAACTGTGTGGGTACTCACCTTTCCTGATAAGCAGAAAGGCCTAGCAAGTCCCACACTACCTTCCACTACAGGAAGTACTCGTCCTTCCCATCTTGCTCCTCTTCTACAGCCACATTCATTATAGTGACCTTTTAGTGCCCAGACTACAACCCAAAGCACACTTATTGCACAGTGCCAACACTGCAACTAAACCTGAGTGGTGAGGTTTTAGCTTAGGAAGAAACAACTGTTAGCTGATGTGGGGCTGTTGGGGCAACATGGCTTGTGTGCTGACAGAGAGGGTTTTGCATGCCTGCCACAGCGCAAGGCCCACAGGTTCACCACTACTCATCTAATGCATCTGCTCCTTCATTCACTCAAGAACATTTAATGAGCATCTACTCTCAGGCTGTGTCAAATGAATAACGATAATAGACACATACATTTTTATCCCAAGAATGCTGACCTCTGCACCAATCAGTGAGGTAACTTTGGGCAAATCCCACCTCTAAGACTGTTTCCTGCTTTGTGTCATGAGAATGATACCAGCTGGGTTGTTAAATGAAGCAATGTATGAAAAGACTTTAGCACACTGCCTGGTGACAAGCGAGCTACTACCAAGGGCACAGGAATAGGTGTTCATCCACCCCGAATTATCAGCCCTTTCAAAATACTCCTCAGGAATTGAACTGGAAAACCTACCTTCTCCAGTATTTGCATATTGTCTCTCCCAATCAGCTTCAAGATTCCTCCCCCAAATCCCTTCTCTAATGGAAGGAGAATTTCTAAAAAGGATTAAGACTTAAGTGAATTAGCCTGTGATTAATCTCCAGCAGCAGAGGAAAGAAACCTATGGAAGCCTGTGAAATGCAGGGGAGAGTACAATTGATGAAGAAGATCCAGTACATTAGGAGCAAGTGAGCCTTTGAAAGACCCCCCTCCCCAGTTTGTTTTTGTTTTTGTTTTTGAGACAAGGTCTTGCACTGTAATTTAGGCTGGACTTGAACTTGGGGTTTTTTTTGGCAGAACCGGGGATTTAAACTCAGGCCCTTGTGCTTGCCAGGGAAGCACTTATTCTACTGAGCCATCTCCCTGGCCCTGGCCTTGAACTTGTGGCAAGCTTCCTGCCTAGCCTCCCAAGTTTTGGGATTACAGGCATGTGTCACTACACCCAGCTGAAAGACCAAATTATTAAAGGTGGGCTTCAGCTTATACTGGTGGACAAGAAGCCTTGGTATCCCTTGCCAAATTTTAGGGCAACTGGCTGCTTTTAGAGGAAAACAGGAAGAAAGAAGGACAAAACATATCTAAAAATCCCCAAATGAGTAGGTAGAACAGACAAACTCTGAGCACAGTGGTGTGGGGAGAAGACAGTTCAAGGCGTAGACAAAGGCTCCGCATGGTAAAAGCATGCATCAAAGTTGCTGAAAAGACAACATGCAAGAAACTAGGAATGTGTGAGGTCAGAATGAGACCTGAAAAGGGGTGAGGAGCACATCACAGGGGCAGAGGAGGGCTGGGCACCTGCTGAGACACTTGGGCTCTTATCTTTTTTAGGCCACAGAGAATCTTAAAGCATGGATGCATGTCAAGGAGGGATTTGTGCTTTAATCCAAATTAAGGCAAGGAGAGCAGTTAGGAAGCTGCTGTGTGATCCCATAAGACATGGGAGCCTGGCCAATAATAATGGCTAAGCAGAGGATGTCTCCCAAGGGGCACAGGGCCAAGGTTCCACTTCCTCCTTCATGCCCTCACCTGCTCCCTGGGCAGACACACTGCATTTGCAGGCTGTCTCTGTTGAGGGACTCAGCAAAGGCACCCAAGTCTGGTCTAATCTGAAAAACAATGACTGTGTAAGAAAGGCAAGAGTGACCTTCCTCTGACCGCACCAGGGGACAGATGATGACCAACCACTGAAGACCATTGCCCCCTAACATTCTCTAGAAGATCTGCTCTGTCCAACCAACCTTCCTTCCCCAGATGGCAGGCTCTTGGGCATGACCAGCAAGCATATCCTTAGACAACAACAGCTTGGGGTCAGACCATATCCAACCTTGCTCCCACCAAAAGATACAGTAGCAATGTAGCTGCTGCCAAGATTTGTAATGAATCAGAATTTCTATGTGATGGGAGAAATGCTATTGCTCCCATACACATGCTCCGATCCTCAAAAAGCCACTTTCACCACAGTTACTCCAAGCTCTTGACACCAGGGATCCATGGCAGGTCTGAAGCTGGTGGCAACATCTGCTGGCAATACCCTGGGCTTGCTTTTCTATACCAAGTGTGCAAAATGTATACAGACAACAATTTTACACCCAGCTCTATTGGAGCCAAGCAGGATAGCTCTTTCTCTGGGCCAGAGGCACTAGTATTTTTCTGCTTTCTACAGAATACATCAAGATGGTCGCAGTAAGCATCATCAGGATGTTTAAAATACATGTTGGAGAAAAGTACTTCAGCAGATAAAGGCTTCTCTTTCAGAAAGCAATTTTGTCATTTGCATTGAGAAATATAAAAATGGAGAAACTGTTTCTGAACCTATAATCTCACACTTGAAAACTCAGCCTGAGGAAATGACACTAAATGTGGAAGAGGCCAATGCATAGTATTCTTCAGACTCAAGGATATTCATTTTAGTCTTCCATTAAAGGAAAAGCTTATTCTGGCAGAACTCTGACCAACAACTATGAAGACATGGAAATTGATGACTATGAAGAATATGAAATAAAATGGGAAGATGCTGATGGTATGGAATTTTTTAAAAAGACATAAACATTTGTATATATACAGTATGAGTTCAGGTGTGGTTTAATTTAGAGAAAGCAAAATCTCACAGATCTCTGTACAATGAGTTGGCTTCCAGCAATCTCAGTGTTTCCAGGGAAGCCAAAGAGGCCTGCCCTTGTCAGGGAGACTCCAGAGTAGGAGGTAGTGCACTCACAGGATTATCCACACAGCTTTCCCTGACCAGCAGGGCCTCAGCTCTGGGTTTCATTTGAGGACATTACCAAGGTAGTGGTGGTAGCAGCGGTGGCGGCAGCAGTGGTGGTGGTAGTTAGGGTAGCAGCAGCAGTTTGGTCGGCCTTCCTCCCTCTTTCATTCTTTATAGGAGGCGGAGAATATAGAAGAGAAGGTAGGTGTAGAGTAAGAAGCAGATCACAGAGAGGAATTCCTCCTTCAGCTTTCTTTGCTACAAACAGGATTAACAAGTAAAGGCAAAAGGCCCCCACTAGAAGGGAAAAAAAGAAAAAAGAAAAAAAAAAAAAAGGATGGAAGAGCAGTAGGGGAAAGAGAGGTAAATATCAAGGGTGTACAGGAAGAGGGACTCATTCTAACCACCCTTGTTCCAAGGCGAAAGCCAAGTCCTAATAAGCTGTGATTCCTTATTACAGAGTCAAAGGTGAGCAGAGGGAACACCATTTCCCAGAACAATGTCCAGGGAGGCAATTTACCAGCAATATGAGTACCAGTTAAGTGCTTCAACACATTCCCCAGAAGAACAAAGAAACATGGCCAGGGAGGGGAAGACAAAGAACAGAGAAGCACTTAGTGGAGACACAGACATTCCCAGGCCTCCCATGCCAGCCCTCTCCAAGTTTAAAGATCATGAACAACCACAGAGCTAAAGTAGATTGCCTGCACTTTTCCTGGCAAGGCAAGGTATCCTGAGGGTGGCATCACGGACAGCCTGTGTGTGCCCTGATCAACAATGTGCACCTTTAGGGAGAGGAACCAGGGAGACCACACAACACAGCAGCCCTATCCCTCCATGCCCCATCCCAACACATGTCCATCTGAGCATGGGCAGATGGAAATGGAAGCAGGGACGGCGTTGGCACACAGATGGCCAAGACAGAAACCAGACTGGCAGGGGGCACAAGCCCTGCAGCTGTCCTTGCTGATGGGGTAGATCCATGGGTCTGCTTCACCCCAACAATCTTGACCTCATGTAGGAACCAGCTACGTGGACCAGGGACAGATGCTCTCACTCACTGAGGTACAAAAAGCTTCTCCAAATCGACTTACAAACAGCCTGACTCTATTGTCCTAAACAAGGCACAGATGAAACGGAGACAGAAGACGTTTCAAAGTCAGACAAAAATTCCTGAATGCAGCAAGCTGGGCCTTCCCTCCATTTCCCCACAGCCCTTCAGGCTAGGGTCTGTCCTGGGGAAGGGTGTGAGTCAGGGTAGACTCTCAAGCAGGCAGGGCTCCCAGGGGTACAGGGACTATACTCAAAAGCTGCTGCTTCCTTTCTTGTAATGTAGGAGACTCACCACATTGCCAAGTATATGTGAGGTGTTCTGAGAATAAAGATGGCAAGGCGGGGCATTCCTTAGGCCCCAGGTGGCCTCTATCCAAATTCCAGCCCTGCTACCAGCCACCCATGTGCTCTCTCCTGCAATCTTCCCTCTATGAAAAGACCCATTCACCCCATGGAGGATTGTGGTGGCCAGAATTCAAGACCATGAATGAATTTGATGATCATGAACAACCACAGGGCTAAAATTGTTGTCTGCATTTTTCCTGGAAAGGGAGGTCACCCTGATGGCAGTGTCACAGGCAGTGCAGTTGTGCCCTGGTCAGCAATGTGCAGCTTTGGCTGCCCAGGGAGGCCCAGGCAGGGGCTATGCAGGTTGTCAAGGGTCATGATCTGGCCAGGCTGGAAAAGGCTTCATTTTCAAGAGGTACAGACCCAGCCAGAGGCCTGGGAGTGAGAGGTCCTGACAGTGGGTATAATTAAGTGGACAAAAGTCACAGAAAGACACTGCGTGTTCAAAATCCTGACCAAGTCTGCACTGAACTGTGGATGAGCTGCATGGTCCAGTGGAGACTTGGTCAGGACAAGCACAGATATGCAGCCCTTGCTAGAAAGTGCCGAGTGGCCTGGGAGCTACAGCCAGGGAGAGGTCAGCACCAGGCTACAGCGCTAATGAGGTATGGTTGCGCATGGCGGGAATTAAAAGATGTCCAGTTACTAAGGGAGGCAGACATACAGAGAGAACAGCATAAGCAAGGGGAGGAGAAGAGGAGGACAAGTATCTGGGAGGAGATAAGGGGTCAGTGTGGCTATGGCACACACTGTGTGAAGGGGGAAGAGAAGGAAGTGGCTGCAGGTAGATCAGGGCCAGGCACAATGTTCAGATGCCAAGTCAGCCTTCAGATCATTTAGCCCCTTGGCTAGTGAAATGTTAAGAGATTTAAAAAGAGGGAATGCTATCATGAGAACCAGAAAGAACTTGAACAGCTGAGTAAGGAGACCAGGAGGTACATCGACAGAACTGGGATCTCTGCAGCAAAGGGCTGCCATGGCTATGACATAGCTACTTGGCCAACTGTGGTTGCATTCCTTACTCATCCTGTAATTTTTATGATGGTTAATACTATACCTGCGTTTCTTTTTCTGGGCTAGTGCTAACAGGTGACAACCTGCCTTCCTTTAACTTTGGGTTTGATAGCTTCCATTCCTGACTACTATGAGACAGTACAATGTACACTCCCTGCTCACCAACTATGAGGGAGTACAGTACGCATTCCCTGTTAGTACTTGACATCCACCTCCAGACCAAGACCTCAGGGAAACTTAAGGTAAGATGCCCGTGTTTCAGAACAGACCCTTGGCTCCAAAAGCAGAATGTTCTGGGACCCAAATGAGTTCTCCTGCTAAAGCAGGAGGGATGGAGACCCTGAAGACCAAAACCCAGCTTGCTCTTACCCATCCTGACTGGTAAAGGCCCTCTCACCCACCCTGCAATACACTTACTTCGAGATCACTTTCATGGTGTTTGGAGGGTCCCACACCAAACAATGAATTAACATCTTCCTATGCACAGAAATATAAGCCATAAAGCTTACAAAAGTTCACTCCTGTATGTGTGGCTTGAAAGATAAGCCTCCTCTGATGACATTTGTGTATCAGTCCTCTGAGCTTTCTGATCTGGCTCAGCCAGTACCCTTTGACTCCATGAATGCCACTACAAATGGGAAGAAGGGTCCTGATGTTGGTACTGAAACTGGGTGAAGCAGAAGGCAGAGAAAGTGGTAAAGAATTCATCAGTCTGGTGCCAGGGAGGAACAACAGAGGGTAGACAGGAAAGACGCAAATCCTAGCAGTAACTGCTAATATTTACTAAAGGCTTATCACTTGCCAGGTGCTCTAGCACCCTATGAGGCAGATACCAGCCCCCTGCCCTTCCTACTCAGAGGCAAGTGAGGTCTGCAGAGCTTCAGTCCCTTGCTCGAGGTCACTGCATGGGAAGTGGCAGAGCCAGGGCCGAACCCAGGTGATGGGAGCATGGAGATCACTGAAGCCTTGGACACCAGGCTTTGACAAACACCCCAGGCAGAGGCTAAACAACCTCCAAGAAAGCAACTGCTGCTGAGGGAAAGAACACTGAACTCGGGAGTCATGGGCTGGTGGTTGAGCTGCAGAACTACTGCACATGATGTGATTCTCTACTGGCCTTGCTCCCCCTTTGAGCCTGTTCCCTCCTTGTGACACAGAGCAGAAACTTTCACTGTCTGGCCTCTGAAGTCTGGGCAAACACTGAGGGGATGCTAAGGAGATGGAGATGGGACACAGAAAACAGCACTGAGACCTGCTGTAAATAGGGGATTATGTAACATTTCAATGGGGCAGGAAAAGATCTGTTACTGAAAAACCTGTTTAGGTAACCCAGACCAGATGTCTCGGTCTCAGAGACCACCACCATCTTTCTCTCTAATCTCAGATAAAGCAGTGGCAGTGAATGCACAGGATGTTTGGGACAGGAAGAAATGAGAGGTTCTAATGAGGCTTAATAGCCCATAAGGTTTGTTTGCTTAATGAATAATATGCAAAAGTCGAAAGTAGACATTAGGCTATCTCTGTCTTCCTCATCTAGACTATAACCATAAAGCACAAAAGACAGGAAATTCCAAATCTGTAAACGAGTGAGCTTTAGAAGGGGCAATCCCCCATGCCCCACAAGGTTCAAGTTCCTGGAACCACTTCACATGTATTAAGTAATACTCTTTACTGGAAAAGCAGAGCAAACTTCAAGCTACTTCCTGAATGGCTTAGCTAGACTCTGGCTCTATTTTCCAAAGGGATAATTCGGGGGAGGTTGGAATAGAAAGTATAAAATAAGCTCAGGAAGAAGAAGAAAAAGATTCACCTATGGTAGAAAGTTAACAGTAGAAAAAGAAAATAAAAAGAAAAAACAGGTTTGGAAGAAGGAGGAAATGACACAAACTTAGGGGAAAAATGGATGTATATATGTTTGATATTTTATTTGACTTATTGATTGATTGATTGACTGATTAGCTGGTACTGAGGATCAAACCCAGGACCGCATTACGTTAGGGAAGCACTCTAGCACTGACCTATGCTCCCAGGTCCTAAAAATAAAATATTTCAGATGCTGAGTTGCAAGCGAAAAAAGAGAGGGAGTGAGGAGAAAAGGAAGCTTCTAGTACCCCACAAAAAAAACAAGGAAGGGGCTGGGGAACCACAAGGCATAACTTTCTGGCTTGCAAGAGTTTATAGGACCCACTTGGCTAACAGCCTCACCACTACTTACTCCCCACTACTTTCTAACTGAGCTCCAATACTTTGCAATAAGGTCTGTTCTCTCCTCTTAGCTCAGTGGTACAGCTTTTTTTTTTTTTTTTTTTTTTTTTTTTTTAAATATGGAATGCTTCATGAGTTTGTGTGTCATCCTTGCACAGGGGCCATGCTAATCTTCTCTGTATCGTTCCAATTTTAGTATATGTGCTGCCAAAGCGAGCACAAATGCTATATACTTTATACTTTTTTTTTTTTTTTTTTTGGTGGAACTGAGGATTGAACTCAGGCCCCTCACTTGCCAGGCAAGCACTTATTCCACTGAGCCATCTCCCCGGCCAGTGGTACAGCTCTTGCCTTGCATGCACAAGCCCAAGGGTTCAATCCCCAGCACTACAAAGCAAAACAAACAAACAAAAAAAGTAAGGGGGAAGGAGGGAGGTAGTGTTAATTTAGGACTATGTTCCAAAAGTGTGATTCACAGTCATTCATCACTTGAGATGATTCTTAGAAAAGTCTCTGGTTCAACAAGCTAGGAAACTCTTCAGCAGGTCAGGGTGCCCCGGTTCACTGAAGGCGCTGTGAGAATGAAATATGTGTTCCTCAAACATATCTAAAAGCCCCTGGATGAAAGTCTCAGAGGCCACTCTTATTTTAGCATTCCTTTGCTCGAATCTCAAAGTAGGGGTCAGGGGTGCAGCTCTGAAGCAGTGTCTAGTGTTCACCAGCCCAGTGGTGTCACTGATCCAAGCTGGCTTGGTTATGTGTTTGCTGTGTGACCAATATAAGACATTCAGAATTCTGTTCTTTTAAGCCTAGGAGCTATCTGTATAAATTATATTATAGAAATTTAATCTCTAAATTTTACTGGCCCAATATTTGTTTTGACTTCCTAAATAAGGAAGTCTCATATTCACCTACAATTCAACATAGCTATAAATTAACCTTTCCAGTCTTTCTTAATTGGCAGGGGGAGGAAGGGGCAAAATTTCAGCATCATCACCCTTTTACTCCCCTACCCACATTAAGCCCCTAGAACTGGGGACTGAACACATGGCTTTGGCACTTCGCTACAACCCCCACACATACACCCTGCTGGCTTTATTTTTAGTCAGAGTCTCACTAAGTTGCCCAAGCTGGGCTTGAACTTATGATCCTCCTGTCTTCTGCTGAGATTATAGGAGATCCTATTGCAGAATGGAATCCAGTTTCTTTCACTCTTTTTATCAAATACATTTTAATAACTGTATGCCAAGCAGAGCACAGTTGTGCTCTATCTTCTGCTCTGGCAGATGGGGAGGGAGATACCAGATCTGACAATGTGGGGCTTATAGCATATTACCTAGTTACTAACATAATAACCATCACATGCAGCTGGCATGGGCTGTCCTTTGTAATCCCTGCCAGGCCCTGGTGACAGTGGTTTCCTCTTCTATGTGCTCAGCAGCATTGCTTTAATAAAACAGGCACCTGATTCTTTCAGGATCCATATAAGCTTAATGGCACTAAACAAATGTTTCCCAATGACAAGGCTTTTCTTAAATAATACTTGTTGAAGTGACCTGCATTGGTAGGGTCTTTACCTGTCTTTCATTCTCCAATATTCTCCTAAGGTGAATGACAAGGCATAACTTTTTGGCTTGCAAGTGTTCACAGGACCCTGACCTATACTTCGCTTGGCTAACAGCCTCACCACTACTTTCTCCCCACTACTTTCTAGCTGAGCTCCATTACTTTGCAACAAGGTCTGTTCTCTCTTTGTCTGGCTGTCAGGCTCAGTCCCAACACATTTATTTATTTATTTATTTAGGCAGAACTGGGGATTGAACTCAGGCCCTTGTGCTTGCCAGGGATACGTTTATTTTACTGAGCCATCTCCCTGGCCCCCTCAGCTCCAGTACCTGATCCAGGGCCTATGGTGCTCTCCTCCTCCAGCACTAGCCATTTCCATCTCCAAGAACATGCAGCAGGATCCTTTCTTCTCCCACAGCCCCATTCACTGGCCCAGATGAGAGGCCCATCTCCCCCACCAATCTTTAGAACCTAGTTTATAACCTAGTTCTTCCAGGATGCTTTCTCCTCCTCAGTTCCAAAGCATTTCACAGCCACCATTAAATCACATGCTATTTGGGACTGCTAACAAAAGTGTTGCCTGGGAAAAGTCTCGCTTGCCAAAGTGTGTTGGAGCTCCAGGACAGGTAGAAGTGAGACCTACCCTTCTTCAGAATCACCTTTCATAAATGACATAGTCCAATGCACAGCAGTCCTCAGAAACACTGGTTGGACACACTGCCAGTCCACTTTCCCTTGTGGTCCAAGGGAAAATGCACAAAGCCACTGAACACTGACAGAAGTAGTAAGCTGCCAACAATCTTACTATCTGAAGCAGACCTGGTATTTATCTTGAAATGAAATGGACTCTGGGCTTTATATACATAAGCATACTCTGTCTCTTTAAAAATGTCATTGTAGGGGCCGGGGAGATGGCTCAGTGGAATAAGCGCTTCCCTGGCAAACGCAAGGACCTGAGTTCAATCCCCATTTCTGCAAAAAAATAAAAATGTCATAGATCAACCTGATTCTTGGGACTTGGTGATGAGGCTGACCTGTCTTCAGCATTAGTGTTCTAAACAGGTCTGAAGATTAAAACACATATGGATCCTATCAATAGTGAGAAATTTGTTTTAGACCCACCCAGTCCACATGTCTCTCAGATGGTCTGGAAGCAGACTTTCTCAGACACTTCACCAGGGACTAGCACACAAACGCAACTCAGCACATTGTCTTCTGTGGGTACCTCAGAAAATACTATGATGAGGGGCCAGTGGGGCAGCGTCTGCCTTGCAAGCACAAGATCCTGAGTTCAACTCCTGGTACCACCCTTCTCCTCAAAAAAGAAACCTATAACTAGATAAATTTTGAAATTGCCTAAAATTGTGAAATCCAAAGGGAAATTTATTTTTCAAGGTAAAAAGGGAGGGCCAGCTAGATAGCTCAGCAGACTAAAGTGCCTGCTTAGGCAGAGTGCAATGGCTGGGGTTTGATCCCTGGCATGCCATGCCAGCTCCACCCCCAGGGTGCAATCAGATGGCAACTGAGACTGGGCATGGTGGCACATGCCTGTAATCCCAGCACTTGGGAGGCTGAAAACAGGAAGATCACTATGAGTCCAATCCACAGAGTGAGACCCTAAACATCTTGTAGACCCTGTACAAAATACATAAAATTAAAAACAAAAAGTAGGGCTGGTGAGATAGCTCAGTGGTCTAAAGCACCTACTTAGAACAAGCTTAGCAAAGCACAGGGACCATGGTTCAATCCCCCAGCACCACATACCAGCCAGCCCCGCTCCCAGGTGGGCTGAGCTGGCCACACACACAAATAAATAAAATAATTTTTTTTAAAAAAAAATAAATAAAAATAAAAACAAAAAGGAAAAGGGAAATCCAAGTCTATCCAGATATAGGAAATAATCAGTGTTTTATGTTGAGATAATTAGCGTTGGCTTTTTCTCTCAATTTTGCTGGAAAGTACTTCCAAAGTATAAACACACACACACACAGCAATTTCCTTTGACTAACAGAGCTGATAGCAATAAGCAAGCACATTGATTGGCATTTAATTTAACTGCACTGTTTAAAAAAGGATGGTAGTGGTAGTACAGCCAGCTGCTCACTCAACACCAAGTCAACAATGTCACTCCCCTCCCTTGGCACTCATTACACACATATTTGCACACATATATCCTCCCTCCCCTTCACACCATCTTCCCAAACCTCACCTGGTTGACAACATAGATACCATAGTCCAACTGCTGGCGTTGCAGAATTGGGTGCAAGTAATACAGCCAATACTTGAGGTGTTCCTGCCTGTTGCGGAATGGGATAATGATGGCCACCTTGTGAGGAGAGACGCAGTCCTTGGGAGTATAACGGCCACCCATCTTTATCTCTGGGTTCTGCTTTGCCAAATGTTCCAGGTCCACAGGAATGTTAAATTCGATCTGCATGGGGCCAACTAGAGAGGTGAAGGAAAGGAGACGTTAGGAAGCCATAGGATGCATACTCTACAGACTATGTCAGATGGCCAGGCCACAACTGGAGAGGAATATCTCCTTTCAGCGAACCGCGTGGGCATCGAAGGATGCTCACCCAGGCTAGCAGCAGGATAACAAACTCAGGAAATCCCTGATTGCTAAGGACTCCTGCATCCCAGGAACCACCTCAGTGCTAGCAAACCCAGGTGGTTGATTACCCTCCCTGCCCAGGACCCCCTCCCCACTCTGACTCCACTGTGAAACAGAAATAATTCCTGCTCAGTCTTCCTGACAGGCTGGTATAAGGTTGAGTGATCAGAGACGACAAAGGACTTTCTCAGAAATCCTTAGGTTGAGACTTACCTCTGCCAGCTTCCAATTGTGGTCTTGAACAAAGGGCTGAACTATTCTAACTGGAAAAAGGTGTGTATGTAGGTCAGTGTGGAGAAAATCGGCTTCATGCTAGAATGTACTGCAGCACAACAGCTGATGTAGAGGTGAGCCAAACTCAATGGGAAGGGATGGAGGCAATGGACATTAGAAGAGAAAGAAAAGAAACTGTTGGGAAGAACATCAAACAATGCTTAATAACTGTAGGAGTAACAGTAACCAACAGGATATAGAAAGGTCAGAGAATTCAAAGTTTCTGGCCTGGAAGAACATGGATTCAGATCAGAAAGACATTAAGTCAGAGAATTCCTGGCTCAGAAGAAAAACGGATGAGGTGGAAGATGTTCAGGTAGCAGCAGGTTAGGAGTAGAGGAAGAAGGATAAGGTCAAACTCCCTCACAGGGCATGCGGTGTACAGAGTATCATCCAGGCACAAAAAGGGAATGAGGACAGAAGCAAGAGTTAAATTGAGACTCACAATATTCCCTGCTCTTCAGACTTTTTAAAAAAGGGTTCCTGGGAACATTAGACCCAGAAAGATGCTGGTAGAAAATCACAACCCTAGTCAAGTCCTGGGTTGACCCATGCTAAATCCTGCTTCTGCAAAAGCATAATGTACACCAAAGGCTCTGAGAAACTGTGCAGTTCACAAGGCTCTTTCACTTTATAAACTATTTCCTAAACCTACTTGACCACAGAATTATTTTGTCAGAGAACACATTTTGGAAACTGGTACTATAGTGTAGCCAGATTCACCTGTGAAGCCAACTAGCCATTAGACCAAAAGAACCTATAGAACAAATGGACACATTAACCACAATCTCAGACCAAAGTTCACCTGAAACACCAGGTGGAGAAATCCACCAACCCCTGCCCAGATCCTGCCTACAGACTAAGTTTGTCCCACTGAGCAAAAGCACATGGCTCGCTCACTATGCACTCCATGTGCCCAGGAATCACTCACCCTCCTCAAATGAAAGTGCCTAAAAAAGAGAAACCATCAGCCTCCTCCTTCCTGACAGCAGTGCCACCTCCTTCCTTCCTCAGAACACACCTCACGCCACACCACAGCCTTTCCCCACCACCAATAATACAGTTCCATCACCACAGGACCTGTTTCCATTAGTTCATTTTCTTCTGAGACACAGCTCTGATCAGATCACTTTCCCACTAAAATCATCCCACGGCCTGTCTTATACAAGGGAAGACCAAATACCTCAGCTAGATGACAATGCCCTCCAGCATCTACCTGCCTGTCTCCACTCCTAGAAATCATGCCCATGTCACTTATGTCTACCTTCCCTTTGCTAGAAATGTCCTTGTTCATCTCCTGAACCAGCAAACTTTTGCACTGACACACAAGCCTCAACTGGGATTTGCCCTTTTACTCTTCATTACCACAGAATTCAGGCAGTACATCTCCAAGGCAGAGAAGATCCTCAAAACTTAAAAGTCTTGCTTCCTCCCTAGTTGTGGCCTGGAAGATTAGTTTCCCATGGGCCCACTGCTGCTGACTCAGCTCCAGTCTCCCAGGATGCCCTCAGGGGAGCAGGCACTAGGATCCATGACTGAGTTAGTGATCACCCTAGACCAGTTTTCCCCACATCTATCATCAGAATCTCCTAGGGCAACTGGAATATAGACACACAGGCCCCTCCCCTAGACAGTTAAACTCAGCAGATCTTGGGAAGGACTTACATGGATAATTAATAAGGCCTAGTTAGTGAGCTGACAATCAGAGCTTTCCATGTTACAAACAGATCACTGCAGCACCCATGCTATAAGTTCACTACCACTAGCATAGAGGATTCTAACCAGGCAAACAGGCAATAGGGAGCTGGAGGGCTCATTTTCTCAAGGCTTGAGACTTTCAGGTAATGAAGGGCCTCAGGAATTCCCACCATTTCCATCTTTTCCACAAGATCCATCTGGCCTAGTCTGTTCAATTTCCCACCCTGGCAAAGACCTCCAGGAAGCCCAATGGTTAAACGAACTCATGAAAAACAAGAAGAGATAAAAGGAGAAAGAAGAAAAACAAAAGACTAGAAGGCTCATCACTAAGCCCTTCTCACTTCAGAGGGCCCCTCAACATCTGCAGCCCAGCCTGTCTTTTGTTTTGAAGACATTACTAAACATAAACTCAATTTCAGGAACCCAAGATGCATCTGGACTATTACCCTAAGACTAGCGCATACCTTCTGAAACTAACCCAGAAGACCAGCATTCTCCATGTGGCCTGCCCCGCCTGCCCAGAACAGATACCTGCAGGCTGGAAAGCATCCAAGTATGCTTATCACACAGGCTGCAGAAAAGAGGTCCTGAGGTAGACACACACACACACACACACACACACACACATACACACACACACATTAATAGCATGCTGACAGTCCCTGTAAGCCTACCAGATTCAAAGTCAGGGTTTTTACTGTAAAATGTTTGTCTAATGCAAACACTTCCTATTATGTATCAAGACTACTCTCAATCTGTTGCAATCAATACTTTCTGTGGTACCAACTGACAACCCAGTCTGCCAGCACAAGAGGTTTGGGTTGAGGGAGGAAAGGTGGGCAAGACAGTTCCTGCCTCCTTGTGGTCTATGCTGAACATGCAGCAGAACCTAAATGAAAACCACCCTGGCTCACATTGCTCCTCCTATGGCTCTGTGCACAGCCTAAGCACTAAGCAGCTTCTTCTCCCTCTCCTGTTTCTCCCAGCCCCCATCATGCCTCCAACACACTGAGCATACCTGACCTCTAGTCCTGCCTTTTTTGCTCAACTTGACAATATTTTGCCATCTTCTATGTACAACCTCTACAACTCTGGGAATCTTGAAGTTCATACCACTAAGATTGGAGTGCATCTGCCAGCACAAGATCTGGAGGTGAATGCCTTCTTGGGATTAGAACCAACCAAAGGCCTCCAAGAGTGCCCTACACACCTCCTGACACAACACAGGGACTGACATCTACTGCACACCTACCCCATCCCAGTGAAAAAATCCAGAGCTCACACTCTAGGAGGGCAGCAATCACCACTGTTCTGAATCATACATACCCACTACTAGGTCTCAAAGTCGCTGCCTACAGCTCCAGGGATATCTGCAGGAGAATGCAAAAGGTGGAGGGCTGCATGACAGACCTCAGGCTAGCCCATGGCAACCTTCTGTGTGGCACATGGGATGTGCTACCACAAGCCCTCAGCCCTGCTGGGCTGGCTTGTGTGTTTTCTTGGCTCTGGGATCTGGGAAGCAGGGTTACATAAACAGATGAGCAGATGTGAGCTGTCCTCAGCTCCCCTAGCTCAAGTCCTGCCACGTGGGTCTCTCAGCTGGGAGTCTAGGTCATGGCCTTGCATGTAAGTCCCTCAATAGCTTCAATATGTGAGCTCAACTCATACAAATTCCACTATTCCCTTGCCCAGCATGGCAAACCCAAACACACACATGCCCTCTATCAAAAGCCATACTAATTTAAGCCAACCCCAGCATGGACTCTTGTCTTA
Source organism: Octodon degus (assembly GCF_000260255.1). Lineage (NCBI taxonomy): Eukaryota > Metazoa > Chordata > Mammalia > Rodentia > Octodontidae > Octodon > Octodon degus. The sequence goes on along the minus strand of NW_004524621.1, from coordinate 13,294,192 downwards.
TTTTCATGCTGGCCTCAGAAAACCAGGCTGAGAGGGCAGTGAGTGGTTCAAGACATAATCCCTGTCCTTAGGCTGGTTTGTGACAATGTTTCACCAGAATGAAAAGAGATGGTAAAAGTAAAGACCATTTGGTGTTTGTATCAAGCTAGCAAAATATAGCAATGTGCCTTCACTTAAGATTAAGTACTTCTAGGGCTGGGGATATAGCTCAGCACCATAAGTGCGTGCCTGGCAAGCACAATGTCCCAAGTTCAGACCCTGGTACTACAGAAAAAAAAAAAAAAAAAAAAAAAGATTAAGTACTTCTTACTTTTTACATGTTAAAATACATAATCCTGGGGCCGGGGAGATGGCTCAGTGGAATAAGTGCTTCCCTGGCAAGCGCAAGGGTCTGAATTCAATTCCTGGTTCTGCCAAA